>NW_026856361.1:0-47324 GCF_026571515.1 Ruditapes philippinarum
TTAAACCCTTTAATAACGCTTGGCATTGTACAGTCATTACTTAATAGCAATTTGTGAAAATATGTAAACAAGTAACTCATTTGACTTCACAAAAATAATCCTGTGTGGAAATTTAAGAACTATTTGAGCCGCGTCACGACAAAACCAACATAGTGCGTTTGCGACCAGCATGAATCCAGACCAGCCTGCGCATCCGCGCAGTCTGATCAGGATCCATGCTGTTCGCTTACAAACCCTATAACAAGTAGAGAAACTGATAGCGAACAGCATGGATCCTGATCAGACTGCGCGGATGCGCAGGCTGGTCTGGATCCATGCTGGTCGCAAACCTATTATGTTGGTTTTGTCGTGACGCGGCTCATTTTTTCATGTGCTTTTTACTTGACTGAATACTTACAACGTTTGGATTATTTTCTGCATTCATTAAAGCTGCAGAAAATCAACATTAAGGATATGTACATGTACTTAGATTTTAAGACAAGTACAGGTAATAATTTACATGTTAATTACATGATTTATATGAAAAATGTTTGATCACATGGCTGGGTCAACAACAGTTTCGTCTACTATTGACCTGAATCATCTTAAAACAAATATTGTGAAAGATTCTTTGTTTTAAATCTCAGTTAACTAGGGTCAAAATCTTTCAGAACTCAAAACATTTTGATACCAAGGAGTAGTTCTTATCAAAGTTCTTATCGAAAGACAAAATAACGAAATCATCCCCATTTTGATCTTAATTGAAACTACAATCTGAAGCCCTTTGATTTTCAATGGATTTGTCACTAATGCAAGGGGATTGCACACCTTTTTCAATAAAAAGTGTCTTTACATTGTATTGCCATGTTTTGTTCCAAACTAGTAGTGTTTAAGATATCTTTAAGAAATGAGCAGTGGGGAAATATACATCAAAATTGTCCAAGACTGGAATTCACTGTAATGACCAACCTAGGCTATTAGTCGGTTTAATAAGTTCTCTCACACCGTATCAAAGACTTGACACGCGTCAGACAGAAATATTACAAAATGTTAACAAGCCTGATCGTCAACATTATAAAAACTGTAGGTTAAAGCCATATTTAGGAGTGCCCTATAAACTTTTCCACAAGTCCTTATCTCATAACTATTTGTATCATTATAAAAAGCCGACGGATTTTAATGATAGCGACTTAAACATGGAGATCAGACACGTAAACTTAGTTTGTGTAGGATACATTATTTGGTTTTACACACTGTTTACTGCTGCAGCTTCCACAAATGGGGATACATTGAAAATAGTTCTCTCAGAATTAGAAGATTTAAAGATGAAGGTCAACACATGCGAGGAGAGAATGGTCATCAACGACCACAAGCTAATGGCGGTCACCAATGAACAGAGATTACTAGTAGCTAACATGGAAGAAAGACTTCTCGCTGCAGAGGAAAATCTTAAAACTACCGCAGAATTATATGAGAAAAAGTTAGCCAAGTCAGACAGTAAACTCCGTGCCGTCGAAAGAAAACTTACAGTGTTTGAGGAGATGTACGGTCGCTTAACTAACAAAGGAGAGCCAATCGAAGACGTTGAAGAAACTGATTTGAACGTGGATACCATCGATTTTGACGGGGAAAATAGAAAACACAGTGCTGATGAAGAGAAGTTAGCATCCCTAAATTGGTTCCATGTGTCTGAAACAGTATATGACAGCACTTTAGGAAAATCTCCGTTGAACTATATTGACAATAACCACGGAAATATAAGGGAAGCTAACAACATCGACAAAACACGACGTTCATCTACTCAAAAATCAGAAAGGGGTAATAAACTTAATTTGCAGATAAAGATCGTTTTATTCAATCGTAAATCATTTCAAACGTTTTGATAAGACAATATAAAATATAAATATAAATATATATTTATATCTACAGCAATGCCATGATAATGCAATAGGTTTTTTTCTCATTTTAGCATCGCATACGATGTATCATAAGCGACTTCTGAATCCAGCTGTTAACCATCGTGTTGCCTTCACAGCGCACCTATCAGTCGACATAGCTACCGAACTTGGGAAAGAGCACACCATTCCCTTCAATCAAGTTCTATTAAACGAAGGTCAAGCATATGATGCTACCACAAACACGTTCATATGTCCAGTGAACGGGATATACATATTTCAATCAGCTTTAATGAGTAATTACCAGGAACGTATCCAAACTGAAATCGTAAAAAATGGTATGCCTATTGGTAGAATGTATGCGAACGGTGCAAGTAATGGATTTGACCAAGGGTTTAATTCTGCAACTGTACAATGCAATAAAGGTGATCACGTGTGGGTCAGAGTACAAAGTCATTTAGGCACAACCGTGTTAAATGATTTATTTTCTTCGTTTTCTGGACACATCTTGTGGGAAACATAAATACTCTCTTTCAATTACTTTAATGTCCTTATCACTTTTTTCAATTAGTAATTTGAAATTTACAATAAACAAATACATGTATGTTTGGAATTACCATGTATATAATAAACATGCAAAGTCGCGAGTTCGTTTGTGATTTTATTGACAATGACACAAAACCAACAAAACTGAAGCAAAATATCTCTTATATCATAGGTTAAAGACCTTTTAAAGCTACATGCATCCAGATAATTTAAAATATTTCAATAAACGCAAACTTGAGAAGAAATTAACTTAGATTGTAGAAAAGTAAAAAGATTCCAGATTCAAGTAATTATTTACATATTATATGCGGTTAATGACTGAATTTTCAGCATTTATAACTATATTTCTACTGCGTTACTAAGCAGTAAGGGTTATTTTTCATACTTTTGCCCCTTTTTGGTAATTTACGTTTGTTGCAAGTGCAATTGATACTGTGGTTATTTCACAATATCATACATTAAAATACATTTTCAAAATTTCGTGAAAATTAGCATGAATCTGGAGACATGCTTCTTAAAGTTGTAACACCACCCATACACGCACAGTGCAAGTGCAAGTACTAACAAAATCGACAATTGTGCCTATTCATGAATAATTTCAAGCAACGGTCCAAGCCATGCCTACAAACACACTCCTAACATTTGATTGAGGCAGAACTTAGAAACTTAAATTAAGAAACATTGATTTGACAATGAAATAGAAAGAAAAGCGCGGTCCCTAAAGAACGCCACAATTAAAATATAATTGAAAGTAGTTCTGACTCGGTTTGATAAAGAGGTGGTAGTGGTTATTGCAAGCTACAGATATACTAGCACCGGCTTAAGCATAACATGATGAAAATGGTGAAAATTTGTATTTAAAAACATCCGGCGTTGATCGATAGAACTTTCAATGTGACACGCACATGTCATGTGGCGTATGGTAACCAAGTAAAAGAATGCATGATTCTTATATAAAATGAAATTTTGAAAGACACGATCACTGTCACTTTGTGAAAGGTGAGCTAAAAACTAAAACATAGGTCAGAATATATCTCAACTGATATATAAAAGTTCAATTCTATATCAGAAACCATGCTTAAGGTTCAAAATTTATAGTGTATGTCAAAAAATTAACAGATTTTTACTTAGTGCATGTAAGGAAATCACATGGAAGGCCCCGCCCCATCCCAGGGCAAGGCAAATTTGACCCCATGGCTATAATTTGATCAAACGTTGTAGCTGTCCACTAAAGTCTGTCCCACCAGATTTGAATATTTCATTTTTTTATTAAATATAATAATTAATTCAATTAAATTAATGTCATGTTAACCCTGACGTCAATATCTCTAGGCATGTTTTTCACTTTTTTCAAAAAGTCAGTAATATTGTCAAAATGTTAAAATTATAATTTTTCCCGTTGACTTAAGTTGTAACTTGATGTGACGTCCATATCAAAATGGTGGCGCCCATACCGACGTCATGTAGGGTTCATCTCATAATTAGCATGAAACAATGGGTAATTATAAAAAATTGATTATTCTTTTTTACTTACTGATCAATAAATCCTTTACAATAAGATTTTTCAACAGTAACGAATGTTACATTTCACGCATGCGCATTCTGAGTAGGGCAAAAAAGCAATAACGATGACTACATGTAATTTATCATATCAAAAAGCTTTAAAAGACGTTAATCAGCAAAATTTTATGTTTTCTATTTCAAATTCTTTGCTAATGTCTTCCAATAAAGCATACGTATAGTCGGTTCGACTAATTTACATAACGAAGTTAAAATGCTGTTTTAGATTTTTGACTTAACAAAACAATTGCCAGATTCGTGCTTTTGATAGAAAGATGTGTTGTGAATAGTTTTAGCTGATCACAGAATGCAATCAACTCAAAAGATTGCATCTGTCTTGTGTGAACGCGTTATTTGAGACTGCATAGCAGTATTTGGTGTACGAATTGATATTTGCAATTGTGTATGTATAAATGCTGTTTACTCTTAAATATGTTGCAATACATGATCTAACAGTGCTCATATGCAAACTTATTTTATCTATTCACATAGGTTATTCGCATTTACAATTTATAGACACAAAAATGTGCTTAGGTCAATAAAAAATGCAACACCACAAATGCATATGACATTATGACTGATACATACCATTTATCACATACCCGTGCCGCTTTTGCGAATCCGTAAAATGGTATTGCAAAGTCGTGCATATATTTTGATCTGACGTCAGTTAAAGACGCGCTAAATGTCAATCGGAACGTCCTCGGCTATTATCTATAACAACCTCGGAAACAATACGAGTTCTATCACGTGGTTGCAGATGTAAACAGACACAAAGATAACATAACGTAAAACGAATGTATATATTTGATATCCAAAGGAAAATAAAGTCAGTTTCGTACAAAAATGATGGAAAATATGTTGACAAACATTTTTAAGTTAAAAATAACCACTGATGTACAATTTTAAACAAATCAGACGATGGCATTTTATATTTTCGATTTTTACTATCATATCAGTATATGAATAATATATTGTTCGCTTTTATATCTATGAATTTACTTATTTTATGTTGACATTTACTTGATATATTGGAAATAAACTTGTCAACAACTTCCAGC
The DNA here is from genome assembly GCF_026571515.1 of Ruditapes philippinarum. Lineage (NCBI taxonomy): Eukaryota > Metazoa > Mollusca > Bivalvia > Venerida > Veneridae > Ruditapes > Ruditapes philippinarum. The sequence continues at coordinate 5,042 of NW_026856361.1, forward strand.
ATTGAATTACTATTTGTTTACATGTTTAGTTTCTTAGCGTAGGTTAGACCGAAATATCGTATCCGTTCTGGATATTCATACTATTGTGTTTGAGTCCCTTATCTGAAGACTGACGAAAATGACCGAAAAGTTGAGTTGCGATTGCCTTTTATTTAAGGGGTGTTCGAAAAGAATTGCTTATTGTCCTCGTGATCCATGTGGGACACGATAAAAACCAATACATACTTGTATAGGGTAATTCAATACCTTTACAACGGTGTATTAATGTACATGTAAGACTACGTGTTAGACATTTAAATACACGCAGTCATTGACCACTGTAGTAAGAATAGTTGGTAGAAGCGTCGACAAAATAGATGAAATACGGGCTTACATCAAAGCTCGCTCAAAACTGGGTTGCTCTTTGAAGCAGTTGATGACTGAACTCTCTACTGCTTATGGGCCTTCTTGTGTGTCTTATGACACAGAAAGAAATTTGAGTCTGGTGTAGAGTGCATCAAAAATGCACCAAAATCAGGTAGGCAAAATCTGCATCTCGTAACGAAATCGTTTCCAAAATAAAGGATATCATTGAAGGAGATGCCAGATTTACAATTCTTGATATTGCACGAAAGGTAGGCATATCACTATCAACGGTTCACTTTATTTTGAAGAAGCATTTGAAAGTCAGAAAGATTTCTGCCAGATGGGTGCGACATCTGTTGACCGATGAGCAAAAGAGGCAACAGGTTAAGGTGGACAAAAAGCTGCTTCAAATGTTTCCAAAATATGACAAAAAACAGTTTGCCAATGTCGTCACAGGAGATGAAACTTGGGTCCATTATTTTGAGCCCGTCGGAAAAGTTAGCAACAAAATCTAGGCCTCTAAACACAAGAAACGCCCGCTAATTGCCAAATGGTCTTTGAATGCAAAGAAGGTTTTGTATGCAATTTTCTTCTCTGGTGCAGGTGTCGAATAAAAGTGCCGGTGAAAAAGGGCAAAAGTATCACTGGGAAGTACTACAAAGACGTAGTTCTTAAGAAACTGAAAAAGTATTATAAGAAACGACGCCCTGTCGCTGGTTTTAAGCATATCTGTCTTCTACATGACAATGCCCCCATGCTCATACATCCGCAATAGTTTCGGCGTTTTTGAAAAAAGAAAAAGTAACTGTTTTGCCTCACCCCCGTATTCTCCAGACCTTGCCCCATGTGATTTCAATTTGTTTTCGAAATTGAAATCCTTTCTTGCTGGGCGGAAATACAAGTCCCGACAGGCACTTGGATCTGCCATTTATCAGTACCTTATTACTGTTCCCAAATTAGCGTACCGTGACGCCTTAAAGAAGTGGATATATCGGCTGAAACATTGCATTTCTAGCCACTGGGTATACTTCGGGGGCATGAAATGAACACTTTTGAGCTAACTTGAAATTTGAAGTCTCCAGATAGAAACAAGCAATTATCATAGTATTGCAAGCAATCCATAAGTCCCCTACCGGTTAGAACCCCAGCAACATTCTGAAGGGCCATTCACCTATGTTTCTATTTTAAGTAAATTTGTTGAAAAAGTTCTTTAAAAGTGATCACAGGAAACAGTTTTTATGTACAGACAGACGGACTGAAGGACACTCTACAGTTATTTTTTAAACATCCCTGTTGTCAAAATACAACATTTTTAAAAGCAAAATTTTTAAAAAGGAGATAACTCTTGAAATAAAGATGCAAGATGTCATACATGATGTGAGTGTAACAAAGAACAATTAGTAATGAAGGTATGAATAATGAATGTTTATTTTGAATTTGAAGTAAATGAAAGTTAAAAGAACGAATAAGAAAAATTAAAAGTTTAAGGAGGAGATAATTCTGGAAATATGGATGCTAGATTTATAAACCTTGTCATATTAGTATGATGTGGGAGTTTGAAGAAAATCCAATCATGATTGGAGAAGTTGGAGTAAAAATTACCAATTTCTCGGAAAAAAGTCTAAGTTCAAAAGGGGCATAATTCTGGAAATAGTCTTGCTAGAGTATTGAACTTTTTCACAAATGTTGAGTGATAATAAGAAACATATATATGAAGTTTAAAGTAGATACATTCAGAAAAAAAGAAGTTATTAAAAAAAAATATTTTTTCATGAAAATTTTAAGTTCAAGGGAGGTAATTCTGATAAATTATGTGCTAGAGTTGTAAACTTTGTCACATATGATGCGGTTGATGACTAGCAACTTATATTTAAAGTTTGAAGAAAATACCTTAAGAAATAAAGAACTTATAGTGAAAAAACTTAAAAACTAGAATCAGAAATCTTGACATTCAGTCTATTTGTAGCCATAGCAACCAGATTTTTCAACATAGGAAGATAAGAAAAGGATGTGCATAATTTCCAGACTGCCATCTACCCATATGTCAAGTTTCATAAAAATATTTTCAGTACTTTTTGCGTTATCACTGGATCCATGTTATGTGTAAAATTTGCCATATTTTCAGTCTATTTGTTGCCATAGCAACCAGAATTTTCAGCATAGGCAAAAAAGAAAAAGACGTGCATAATCTCCATACTGCCATCTATCCATATATCAAGTTTCATAAAAATATTTTCAGTACTTTTTGCGTTATCGCGGGATCCAGGTTATGTGTAAAATTTGCCATATTTTCAGTATATTTGTTGCCATAGCAACCAGAATTTTGAACATAGGAAGAAAAGAAAAAGACGTGCATAATCTCCATACTGCCATCTATCCATATATCAAGTTTCATAAAAATATTTTCAGTAACGGACGGAGAGTTTAAAAAACAAAAATTTATCAGAATTACCTCCCTTGAACTTAAAATTTTCATGAAAAAAATATTGTTTTTACTGTAAACCTAAAGTCCCCTCCGGTAAACCGGTAGAGAACTAATAAGCAATACATTTCGAACACCCCTTGTATAATGTTAACGTTATGCTGTCAGCGCGTCAATCAAAAAATGTTGTTTTTCACTTCAAACGATTATTATTTTTTATGTGATAAATAGAATATTAAATTCGTGTTAATTCATTACTGAATTTATAGAACTCGTTGATTACAGTCATAATATGCTTGCCCGAGAATCGCATAAGATAATTTTATTCAGTATTAAACTTACTTTCATTCAATATCCTCTATTTATTAAACAATATGATAATTTTATTTAATAATATACTAGAAGTAAATGCTGAATATATATAAAAAAAACTAGGGGTCATGGTTGATGCAAATATTTACGGCCATGATTCTATAGTAATTTGTGAAAATATTTACGGAATGTAAAACAAGTACCGTCTATAATGGTCTCATTGGCCTCCCGTGCATAAAAATTGTATCATCACAAAAATCGACTTGCATACATATTTGGTATCATTCAGTAAATTGCTGAATTCAAAATTTATAGGTCACCTTTTGATTGATAGTAACATTTATCATGCAACTACTATGGTAACTGCCCGATAACACTTGCCTGATAATTATTTTTGATATCAGGTCAGTAACCTGATATCAAAAATAAGCCCCGCCCATTTTAACGTACTTTTTTCAATTGCTTATATTCTCATTTTCATCAGCATGTGAATTCTACAATGTAATCTCATACCCTTACAAGTCTTGAATCAAGGTGAGATATTTATTTATTTATTATTTCGATTTCAATTACGAATAAATTAGATAGCGAATAGTTTTAGCACCAAATAATGAAGTGACGTCATAATTTATATTGCAAATGACATCATCGATGTTCACGTCATACTATACATGTAATCATAACAAACCGGCTAGACGATTGTCTTTGAGAACTTGTAAATGTTTACTTTATTTCGGCGGATTATTATTTAATAAGTGAAGAAATTGTTTCGTTTAAAAAACAAGACGCATGGTTGTGTAGCTTGTGTTTGATTGCCGATTTGAATTCTTTGATTGAAAATATCATGAACTTTTGAATTTGACAATTCAAGACAAAAATTGCAGTAAAATTTTGTTTATGTGATTCTAAGTGGATTTTTGGATCAATGTTTAAATTAAAGGTAAGAATTTTATCGTATTAGGCCTACATTCTTTTGTATCTCTTATTCGAGCCGAAAGAAAAAATGGCCGCCATTTACAAATTTTAAGTTTCAGGAGCGTAGGAATTTGTTTGTCAAGAATTATTTCTTTGAACAAAAATCCCCCTTTTTAACGAAATTCGCTATTTAAAAGTAGATTATTTTGTTATTTTGACAGTTATTATGTGTTACAAGATAAATAGAAAAACATGCTACTGTCTTTTGATATCAATTTTATCAGGCTCGGCTGATATGGGCAGAAAGGGCTCGGCAAGCCTCGCCCTTTCTAGCCCATATCAGCCTCGCCTGATAAAATTGATATCAAAAGACAGTAGCATGTTATTCTCTATTTAAGGGCATGAATGGCGACATGTCAGGGATCAGTACTCTCGGTGCCTAAAAGGGCGAATGGACCCTCATTAAGCCTAGATTACATACATACAAGTACCGTCTTTTGACTTAACAAAAATAGTCTTGTACGGAAATAACTTACTTCGGGAAATCTTTAGAAGTATTGTTATGTGCTATTACGGGGCTGAATAAACCCAACATCTGGATTTTTTTGCTTTTGTTCCAGCAATTTGGTGAAAAAGTGTGAACTAGGAATAAAATCTTGCAGCACTCAAAACATTCTGACACCAAAGAGTAGTTCTTATCGAAAGACAAAATTACAAAATCGTTCCTGTTTTGATCTTAATTAAATCTGCAATCTGAAACCGTTTGATTTTTAAGTGATTTGTCACTTATGCTGAAGTTGTAGCACATATTTCAATAAAAAGTGTCTAACATTGAATTCCTATGTTTTGTTCTAAACCAGTAGTGTTTAAGATATCTTTAAGAAATAGAAATTGGGGAAATAAGTACATCAAAGTTTCCCAAGACAGGAAATCACTGTAATGACCGACCGAGGCTTCTAGTCGGTTCAATTAAGTTCTCTCATACCATATCAAAGACTTGACACGCGTCAGAAAGAAATATTACAAAATGTTAACAAGTCTGAGTGTCAACATGATGAAAAATGTAGGTTAAACCCATATTTAGGAGTGCCCTATAAACTTTTCCGCAAGTCCTTATCTCATAAATATTTGTATCATTATAAAAAGCCGTCGAATGTTAATGAAAGCGACTTAAACATGGAGATCAGACACGTACACTTAGTTTGTGTAGGATACATTATTTTGTTTCACACACTGCTTATTGCTGCTGCTTCCACAAATGGGGATACATTGAAAATAGTTCTCTCAGAACTTGAAGATTTAAAGATGAAGGTCAATACATGCGAGGAGAGACTGGTGATACAAGACAACAAGCTAATGGCGGCCACCAATGAACAGAGATTATTAGTAGCCAACATGGAAGAAAGGCTTCTAGCTGCAGAGGAAAATCTTAAAACAACCGAAAAATTATATGAGAAAAAGTTAGCCAAATCAGACAGTAAACTCCGTGCCGTTGAAAGAAAACTTACAGTATTTGAGGAGATGTACGGTCGCTTATCTAACAAAGGAGAGCCAATCGAAGACGTTGAAGAAACTGATTTGAACGTGAATACCACCGATTTTGACGGGGAAAATATGAAACACAGTGCTGATGAAGAGAAGTTAGCATACCTAAATGGGTTCCATGTTTCTGAAACAGTATATGACAGCACTTTAGGGGAATCTCTGTTGACAGATACTGACAATAACCACGGAAATATAAGGGAAACTAACAACATCGGCAATACACGACGCTCATCTACTCAAAAATCAGAAAGGGGTAAGAAACTTAATAAGTAGATAAAGATCGTTTTGAAAAGATCTATTTAATCATAATTTAAATCATTAGTGTTCAACAACAACATACAATACAAATATATACATGATTTTAAAAACATGTATACAGTAATGTCATGATAATGCAATAGGGCTTTTTTTTTCATTTTAGCATCGCATACCATATATCATAAGCGACTTCTGAATCCAGCTGTCAACCATCGTGTTGCCTTCACAGCGCACTTATCAGTGCTCCTAGTTACCGAACTTGGGAAAGAGCACACCATTCCCTTCAATCAAGTTCTGTTAAACGAAGGTCAAGCATATGACGCTATCACAAGCACGTTCATATGTCCAGTCAACGGGATATACAACTTTCAATCAGCTTTAATGAGTTACAGGACACTTATCCAAACTGAAATCGTAAAAAATGGTATGCCTATTGGTAGAATGTATGCGAACGGTGCAAGTTATGGATTTGACCAAGGGTTTAATTCTGCAACTGTACAATGCAATAAAGGTGATCACGTGTGGGTCAGAGTACACAATCATTATGGCACCAGCGTGCTCAATGATTTATTTTCTTCGTTTTCTGGACACATCCTGTGGGAAACATAAAACTCTCTTTCAATTACTTTAATGTCCTTATCACTTTTTTTTCAATTAGTAATTTGAAATGTACAATAAACAAATACATGTATGTTTGGAATTACCATGTATAAAATAAACAATCAAAGTCGCTAATTATCTTGTGATTTTTATTGGCAATGACACAAAACCAACAAAACTGAGCACTATGAAGAAAAATATCTCTTATATCATAGTTTGGAGACCTTTTACCAGATAAGTTAAAATATTTCAATAAACGCAACTTGAGAAGAAATTAACTAAGATTGTAGAAAAGTAAAAAGATTCAAGATTCAAGTAAAAGTTAACATATTATATGCGATTAATGACTGAATTTTCAGGATTTATAACTGTATTTCTACAGCGTTACTAACGCAGTAAGGGTTATTTTTCATACTTTGGCCCTTTTTTGATAATTTATGTGTTTTCAAGTGCAATTGATAATTGGTTATTTCACAATATCATACATTAAAATACATTTTCAAAACTTCACGAAAATTAGCATGAATCTGGAGGCATGCTGCTTTAAGTCGTATCCCGACCCATATACGCACAGTGCGTTAACTGCAGTGCAAGTATCAATAAAATCGACAATGGTGCCTATTCATAAATAATTTCAAGCTACGGTTCATGCTATGCCTACAAACACACCCCTAACATTTAATTAAAGCAGAATTCAATTTAAATTTAGAAACATTGTTTTGACAACGGTATAGAAAGAATAGCGCAGTCACTAAAGAACGCCACAATTAAAATATAATTGAAAGTAGTGCTGGTTCGGTTTGATTAAGAGGCGGTGGTGGTTATTGCAAGCTATAAATTTAAGCATTTTATCATGAAAATTGTGAAAACTGTGTTGTTTGTAAACAACGTATCCGAGTGCTTAGTACACCCGATCCCAGGGCAATGCATATAATGACCCCAAGGCTATAATTTGATCAAACTTTGTCGCTGTCCACTAGATAATGTTTTATACCCAAGCATTGGCAAAATTTAGTAATTTGACATTAAAGGTCAAGGTCAGTTATGGCTTACATTCAAGGTTAGTCTGGTCATCTTAAAGGAACATTCCAAAGGATTGTAATGTCCAAGCATGAAGACAATTCATTCATTAACAATAAAGCAATAGCCACTTTGGTCCATCTCTAGGTATATTTTCTAAGTTAACAAGGGCAACGTTGTCGCAAAATATGCCCGTCACAAAAGCTTTTGACAGAGATGTGGGCATTATAGATATGCATATAGGAGATATGATCTGGGCAATATAATATCCGGACAAAATTAGTACATTGTATATTTCATCATCTTTTGTGACCTTGACATTGCATATATTGATCTAAATTACATCACAAAAGCTTTTGACAGAGATGTGGGCATTATAGATATGCATATAGGAGATATCCTCTGGGCAATATAATATCCGGACAAAATTAGTACATTGTATATTTCATCATCTTTTGTGACCTTGACATTGCATATATTGATCTAAATTACATGTGTCTCAGCCTTAGTAATGATAATGACCATTTGTGTTACAATCCCTAAATAAATGATGACTAAATGGTCCTTATACAAGTCTTCATATTTTTACCTGAACTTTGACCTCTATTTGTGACCTTGACCTAGGCGACAGGGACCTGAATTTTACGCACACCAGTTTTTCAAACGGGCGTATAAAAACAGTATAGTATATGGACGAAACATTTAATTTCTTCCACCATAACAAAGTTAAAGAAAAAAGATAATGCAGTCATGTTTAATGAAAAGGTATGCCTTTAGTTCTACAGAACATTTTAAATTAAAACTGAAACCTTTAAATTACACCTGATACACAGATTTTGACTCTTAAACAGTCGTTGAAAATGCTACTAAAATGTCGAAAGAAAATAAATCGTTATTTGACTTCAAAAAGTATAGCCCAAAGAAATTAAGACCTAAAATGCTACACTAATGATTTCTTTTCAATATGCAAATTGTGCTGTGTGAAATATTCCAAATTATGTATTTAGTTTCACTAGTTTATCAATCCCAGTCACTAGAGTCAAACATCTGATTCCACGTTAATCTTATTGGAGACAAACTGATAAAATCCCGATCCAAAATGAAATTGGTGTGAAAACCATTGGTTTTGAAGAACGTGTCTCAAGCAAAACGTGCTAATGTGATATTATGCCAGTCCAAGAGTATATGTATATATAGTGAATCAACAGGTGCAAGTAAAAATAAGTTTACATTTTGCCGTAACTCCCTTCAAATTCATAATTTAGTTCGCAAGAAATGTACACAAGGAAACGTATGCAAATACTCAAGTTTAGTATTATATTGTATTGATTAAAAATTCATGTAAGAAAGGCACCGCGCAGGTCACTTTCGTTGTGTTTGATCATGAAATATTTTCTACGGTCATTCACACAGTACCTTTGCCCTAGCATGTACAGAAGTTATCAGTTCCTTGTTAAAGTGAAGGCAACTAGTGCTCGTAAACGGTTTGACACCTTACCCAGGCACGATGCGGTGGCTGAACTATGCTCGGGTAAATTCAACATGGCTCTCTGTCGTAATCCAGAGTGTAAACTAGCACTACCACCACAACTTCAACTTGGTCTTCCCCCATAAGCATCATTCAACGTAGTTTTCCTTTCTGATCAAGACCATGTGTCATTAACAAATTGATAATAAGCATAATTTACAATATGATAAAAATGTAGGTTAACACCATATTAAGAAGCACTGTCAAGTGTCAACGAGTTCTTTTGCGATATCATAAAAAGCCACTAGTCGGAATGAAAACGACCTAAGCATGACTACCAAAAACGTACACTTAGTTTTGTTTGGTTATATCATTTTGTTTAACACACAGCTAGCTGCTTCTGCTGCCACCACAGATAGAGATAAATTGACTAGAGTTCTCTCTGAACTTGAAGAATTAAAGGAGAAGATCAGCACATGCGAGGAAAGACTGACGATAGTGGAGGTTCACAAAAATGACTACACGCTGAGAGCGTCCACAAATGAACAGAGATTGGCTCACATGGAGGAAAGACTTCTCGCTACAGAGAGAATAACCGAAAATATTTATGAGAAAAAGTTAGCTCAGACAGAGAGTAAACTTCGTGGAGCAGAAATCAAACTAAACGTCGTTGAAGAGCTACATGACCGCTTAGCACATATAGAGAAGTTGATCGCAGGCTTTAGTTTCAAAGATGGTTACATTGAATCGGTCAAGGAAGCAGCCAATAGTTTGAGAATACTACTGCCACATAATCCGATCAGGGAGAAGATATCTAATGCAAAGATATTTGGTATCCTCGAAGAAAAATATGGGGATGAAACCGACAATAAAACCAACACTCAAAGAGATGACTTTTACAATATCGCTGAAACACGACGATCACCTAGTCGAAAAATAGAGACAGGTAAGAAACCATTTATACATGTATATTCAAATTGAGTTTCTATGATGAAAATACGATGGCACGGTGGTGAAATGGTGAATCGCAATAGTATAACATGACGGCAAAATTCGATGGGAAAATGGTGGACGCAAGATGGGATAATGCAGTATTACGTCACCATTTTACGATTGTACCATCGTATTTTCATTATCGTATTATAGCGTTTTCATCCCGATTTTGAGGAGAAAAAGAACCCCAATAAACACGTAAACAAGTAAGATTTATGTTTTGAACCTTGTCAATGCTAAAGTTCATTTAAAAGGCGGTTGAGGCGCACATAGTTCTTGCATAACATTGCCTTTTTTTATTATATCTTGAGGACCAATCGTTTTAATTGAATCCAAATTTAATACATCAAAAATACTTTGCATGCGTTTAGGACCAATATTGTATTTATTGGCGAATGCAATAAATTTTGTTTACGCCAAGTTTGTATAACGCAACAAACGTCAGTCAAAATATCTACACATTGTTTATAATAAATTGTTTATCCTACAACCATAATGGTAACAGGATAAGCAATTTAAGTTCCCCTCGTCTATCTTGCTTTTCTGTCAAACCCCTCGTGACAAATCAAAGATCAGATACTATATCAACAACAGAACATATAAATATAAGATTTGAATTTCTTTTTTGTATATTTTTAGGGTCCAACTTTCCCTTCTCGAAGCCACTTTTGGGTGTAGTCGTAAATCACAAGCCTGCTTTTTCAGCCTTTTTATCCGATCACGTATCTGGACTGGGAAAAGAGCAAACAATTCCATTTGATGATGTTTTGCTAAATGAAGGTAATGCGTATGAACCAGTTCTGCATGCATTCATATGTCCTGTCAATGGGATATACATGTTCCTATCAGGCGTTATGTGTAATCATAATCAAAATATTCAGACTGGAATCGTCAAGGATGGGACAAGTCTAACTAGAATATATTCTGGAGGAGCTACGGGAAGTGACGGGTATGATCAGGGCTTTAATTCTGCCATTGTGAGATGTAATCAAGGGGAAAGGGTATGGGTTAGAGTGCATCATACATTAGGGACGGCAGTATTCAGCGGGCGGTACTCTTCTTTTTCAGGCTATATCCTGTGGGAAGTGTAATATTACTGTAATCAAATAAAGTCATTAAAGTAAAACAAAGCTTTGTAAATGAAAGGAGAATTTATTGTCCTTTGTTTAAAAATATACATAAAGAAATTAACATAAGTAAATATTTAAATGAACACTTCAGTGATAAGGTAGATTAGTCTTAGAACACAATATGGTAAGACACTTGTAACTTTAAAACAAAAAAATAAAATAAACTGTTGCCTATTTAAATCAGCAAAAATTTATTCTATTTTTGAAACACAAATCTGAAGTTCCACAGGTTTAGAACACAATGGCTACAAGTTCTAAGTCGTAACATGATTAGCATGTATGTTATGAAAGGGCCTTTAGAGCACAAATGAGAAATGGAAGTACATGTATAATTTTTTATGAGATTTATGTAGCACCAACACAACATAAGTCATATGGCCACTTTAGAATAATGCGCGAGGTACAGCTGCAGAGCTTTGTAATTAATCTCTTAATGTAGTGAAAATTAGTGTCAGGTGTGTTAGAATCATCAATATATCAATCTAAATTTTTGTTGAATACAGAAATTCAATTAAGTTTAAAAATTAATTGTATAACAAATTCTATTCTATATTTTGTATCAAAATTAATTTCATGCTGCAGTAAATGCATTGAAGTAATAAATTCTAATGTATTTTGTTTAGAGATAAAATAATTTTGAAACAATTTTTCAGCTGTATATTGTGTGACAATTCATATAACTGGGAACTGTAGTCGCTTAACAAGCTTTTAAAACATTCATTAATAATTAATTATGAATACTTTTGAAACAAATATTTATTTGCCTATGATTATATTCTGAGACTAAGACTAAGGGTATGCCGACCTTTTTAAGGTAAGTAGACATGCCAAGAAAATATCTGTCATTTCAACAAAATGTGAATTACATTCTCTACTACAGAATTGTTTTGAACAATAAACAACAATAAGTACAGATAAAACATAAAGTTACAACTAAGCCCAGTAAGAAATCAATCAAATGGAATGCAAAAGGTTAGGTTTCACAAAATATTCCTCACTCAGTTACACTGCATGATTGGAGCAAAAATGTTGTATCAACATTCATCTTTATTCTGAATTTTGAGAACTTGAACATCTCTAGATTTGTCTAACTGAACCACTGTATAAAACTCTGCTTATAACCAATGTTTAATGGTTAACAACATTCAGTTAACATAAATCATGATTTTGAAGCTTGCTTTGAAAAGAAAGACACTATTGATGGGATTCCATGTACAGGACTCTGTGAAGGAAAGAAGATTAAATCAATAAAATTTTACCAATAAAAGTTATAATTTGACAATAAAGAGACACCAAAATCAATGTAAACCATAGCTCAGGCATAGTTTAACTAGGGCTGTCATTGAATATCGCGATATCAATATATCATCGATATTCATCATCCGATACAATATGGATACACATTTTCAAATATCGATACAAGCTAAAATTTATTTATTTCTGTTAGTAAATATATACCCCTCAATTTTGCCTAATAAGAGAAGTCACTTTTTTCCAGTTTTCTAGGCTAACTTGAACTTTAAACTCTGTTTTCAAATGTCAGTGACAAAAATAACAGAAAAGAAGCTTTCTGTTAGTTTGTAGTATTTGTACTCTAATACATACATGAATTACACCATGATCCCAATTTATAACACACATTTAAAGGATTTTCATTGTATCTACTGTTACATATCGTCGATATTTGTCTTTCGGTATATCGATACAAAATTGTCCATCAATGACAGCCCTAAGCCCTACTTCAGGAAATCTTTAGAAGTATTTTTATGTGCTATTACGGGGCTGAATATACACAACAGCTGGCTTTTTTTGCTTTTGTTCACACCAATTTAGATGAAAAAGGTTTGGTCAAATGGCTTGAACAACAACAGTTTTGTCTACCAGTTATTTGAATCATTTCAAAACGAATATTGTGTGAACTAGGAACAAAATCTTGCAACACTCAAAAGAGTAGTTCTTATCGAAAGACAAAATTACAAAATCGTTCCCGTCTTGATCTTAATTAAATCTGCAATCTGAAACCATTTGATTTTTAAGTGATTTGTCACTAATACTTAAGTTGAAGCACATATTTCAATAAAAGTGTCTAACATTGTATTCCCATGTTTTGTTCTAAACCAGTAGTGTTTAAGACATCTTTAAGAAATAGACAGTGGGGAAATAAGTACATCAAAATTGCCCAAGACAGGAAATCACTGTAATGACTGACCGAGGATTTTAGTCGGTTCAATTAAGTTCTCTCATACCGTATCAGACTTGACGGGTCAGAAAGAAATATTATAAGATGTTAACAAGCCTGATCGTCAACATGATAAAAATGTAGGTTAACCCCATATTTAGGAGCGCCCTATAAACTTTTCTGCACGTCCTTATCTCATAACTATTAGCATCATTATTAAAAGCCGACGGGTTTTAATGAAAGCGACTTAAACATGGAGAACAGACACGTACACTTCGTTTGTGTAGGGTACATTATTTGGTTTCACACAGTGCTTATTGCTGCTGCTTCCACAAATGGGAATGCATTGAAAATGGTTGTCTCAGAACTTGAGGATTTAAAGACGAAGGTCAATACATGCGAGGAGAGACTGGAGATATACGACAAAAAGTTAATGGCGTCCACCAATGAACAGAGATTACTAGTAGCTAACATGGAAGAAAGAATTCTCGCTGCAGAAGAAATCTTAAAACAACCACAGAATTATATGAGAAAAAGTTAGCCAAGTCAGACACTAAACTTCATGCCGTTGAAAAAAAAACTTACAGAGTTTAAGGAGATGTACGGTCGCTTATCTAACAAAGAAGAGCCAATTGAAGACGTTGAAGAAACTGATTTGAACGTGAATACCACCAATTTTGACGGGGATAATATGAAACACAGTGCTGATGAAGAGAAGCTAGCAAACCTAAATGGATTCCATGTTTCTGAAACAGTATATGACAGCACTCAGTATATGACAGATACTGACAATAACCAAGGAGATATAAGGAGAACTAACAACATCGACAATACACGACGTTCTTCTACTCAAAATTCAGAGAGGGGTAATAAACTTAATTTGCAGATAAAGATAGTTTTATTCAATAGGAAATCATTTCAAAAGTTTTGATAGACAATATAAAAAATATATATATATATATTTATATCTACTGCAATGCCATGATAATGCTTTAGGTTTTTTTCTTATTTTAGCATCGGACACCATATATCATAAGCGACTTCTGAATCCAGCTGTCAACCATCGTGTTGCCTTCACAGCGCACGTATCAGTGCAAGTAGCTACCGAACTTGGGAAAGAGCACACCATTCCCTTCGATCAAGTTCTGTTAAACGAAGGTCGAGCGTATGATGCTATCACAAACACGTTCATATGTCCAGTCAACGGTATATATATCTTTCAATCAGCTTTAATGAGTCCTTACAAAGAAGTTATCCAAACTGAAATCCTAAAAAATGGTGTATCTGTTGGTAGAATGTATGCAAATGGTGGAAGTATTGCATATGATCAGGGGTTTAATTCTGCAACTGTACAATGCAATAAAGGTGATCACGTGTGGGTCAGAGTAACCAATCACTATGGCACCAGCGTGTTTAGTGAGTTATATTCTTCGTTTTCTGGACACATCCTGTGGGAAACATAATAACTCTCTTTCAAATACTTTAATGTCCTTATCACTTTTTTAATTACTAATTTGGGATGTACAATAAACAAATACATTTATGTTTGTAATTACACATGTATATAATAAACATGCAAAGTCGCGAATTCTTTTGTGATCTTATTGACAATGGCACACAACCAACAAAAAGCAAAATATCTCTTATATCATAGTTTGGAGACTTTTTAAAGCTATATGCCTCCAAATAAGTTAAAATATTTCAATAAACGCAAACTTGAGATGAAATTTACTAAGTTTGTAGAAAAGTAAAAAGATTCAAGATTCAAGTAATAATATGCATGTTATATGAGATAAATGACTGAATTTTCAGGATTTATTACTATACTTTTAATGCGTTACTAACGCAAGTAAAGGTTATTTTTCATATTTTGACCTCTTTTTGGTAATTTACGCGTGCTGCAAGTGCCATTGATAATGTGAAAATTGCTTCCTTCTGGTTTTTTCACAATATCATATATCAAAATACATTTTTAAAATTTTATTAAAATTAGCATGAATTTTGAGGTATGCTGCCTTAAGTCGTATCCCCACCCATACAAACACAGTACGTTTACTGCAGCGCAAGTATTAACAAAATCGACAATGGTGCCTATTCATCTACGATCCAAGCCATGTCTACAAACACACCCCATAACATTTGATTGAAGCAGAACTCAAATTTAAATTTAGAAACATTGATTTGACAATGAAAAAGAAAGTAAAGCTAATAGAACTTTCAATGTGGCAAGCACGTGTCATTCTATGACATGTGGCGTATGGTTACCAAGTAAAAGAATGCATCAGTCTTAAATAAAATGAAAGACACGATCCTTTATTAGTTATATTTGTGTAATTAAAAAAGTGAGGTCATCCATGGAGATTATCTATCTTACAAACAAGAGGGCCATGATGGCTCACCTGTATATAGGCCCCCGGAGCGGGGGCCAGTTTAAACCCCGGGGCTTTTATTTGAACAAACTTGTCAATGCTAAAGTTCATTTAAAAGGCGGTAGAGGCGCACATAATTCTTGCTTAACATTGCCTTTTTTCATTACATCTTGAATTTGGATTCAATTTAAACGATTGGTCCAATCGTTTAAATTGAATCCAAATTCAATACATGTACATCAAAAATACTTTGCATGCGTTTAGGACCAATATTGTATTTATTGGCGAATGCAATAAAATTTTGTTTACGCCAAGTTTGTATAACGCAACAAACGTCAGTCAAAATATCTACACATTGTTTATAATAAATTGTTTATCCTACAACCATAATGGTAACAAGGATAAACAATTTAAGTTCCCCTCGTCTATCTTGCCCCTCGTGACAATGTAGAAAATCTAATCAAAGATCAGATACTAAATCACCAATAGAACATATAAATATAAAATTTGAATTTCTTTTTTGTATATTTTTAGGGTCCAACTTTCCCTTCTCGAAGCGACTTTTGGGTGTAGTCGTAAATCACAAGCCTGCTTTTTCAGTCTTCTTATCCGATCACGTTTCCGGACTGGAAAAAGAGCAGACAATTCCATTTGATGACGTTTCGCTAAAAGAAGGTAATGCGTATGATCCAGTTCTGCATGCATTCATATGTCCGGTCAATGGGATATACTTGTTCCAATCAGCTGTAAACTGTATGCAGTATCAATATATGCAGACTGAAATCGTCATGGATGGCACAACATTGACAAGGAGCTACTGGTAGTGACGGTTATGATCAGGGCTTTAATTCTGCCATTGTGAGATGTAATCAAGGGGAAAGAGTATGGGTTAGAGTTCATTATGTATATGGGACGTCAGTTTACAGCTGGCGGTACTCTTCTTTTTCAGGCTATATCCTGTGGGAAGTGTAATTTTACTGTAAAGAAATAATGTCATTAAAGTATAACAAAGCTTCTTAAATGAAAGGAGAATTTATTGTCCTTTGTATAAAAATATACATCAAGAAATTAACATAAGTAAAAGTAAAAATTATAATGAACACTTCAGTGATAAGGTAGATTAATCTTAGAACAAATATGGTAAGACACTTGTAACATTATTAAAACAAATAATAAAATCAACTGTTGCCTATTTAAATCAGCAAACATTTATTCTATTTTTGAAACACAAATCTGAAGTACCATAGGTTTAGAACACAATGGCTTCAGGTTCTTAGTCGTAACATGATTAGCATGTATGTTATGAAAGGGCATTTAGAGCACAAATGAGAAATGAAAGTACATGTATAATTTATGTTGGGTTTTATGTAGCACCAACACAACATAAGTCATATGGCCACTTTTCTGGTGAAGGAAAGCCTCAAGCAAAGACGGGAAGCTGAGTAGAACCACAACTGAAAGGAACACATGCAAGGGCCAACATATATGAAATATATGTAAAATACATTAACATATAGGAACACAAGAAGGTAAAGCATGAAGACTATGATTTTGAACACAATGGGTTACAACTATTTCTACAATTCTCAAGAAGAACACATTTTCTATAATTTATAATACCTTGGAGTAAAGCTTATATACAAGTGGCAATCCCCTAAAACTAAAGAAAGTAAAAGTATAAACTTCAAATCTCTCTTCAAATGATATCTTGAAGAAATATATTATATAAAGAACTGTGAGTTTCATCTTTATCATGACAGTTGTATAAGGCAGTAAAAAAACAAATTTTATTTTACAGCACAATATTTCCCCATTTTTTTACTTTATGTGTTGCATAGTTTTTAAAGAATCCAAAGACAATCATATACAGCTTAATTCTACCTGTCATAGATATTTTTTTACAAATTATTTGACCCCATTTAAATCATTGAGCAGCTTTTTTTACAAGTTATTTAACACTTTGTTAAATCATTGAGCAAAGTACAGGAAGGAAAACTGTATCAAATTTACACTGGCATTGTATCATAAAATAGACAAGGCTTTATACATAAAGCTGGACAAAATTAATTATCTATTCTGCATCAAACTATGTTATAAACTGTAAATTGATTAGGAAAATGGGTTGTAGAAGAATTATGAGTTATTGCTGCAATGCTTTGTAATCAATCTCTCAATGTAGTGAAAATTAAAGTGTCCGATGTGTAACAATCATCAATGTATCAGATCTAACTTTTGATGAATACAGAAATTCAATTAAGTTTAAAAACTAATTGTATTACAAGTTCTATTCTATATAATTTGTATCAAAATTTATTACATGTTGCAGAGAACGCAATGCAGTAGGTAATTCTGATTTATTTTGTTTGGAGATGGAATTAGTTTGAAACAATTTTTCAGCTGTATATTGTGAGACAATTCATATTACTAGGAAGTATAGTCGCTTAACAAGCTTTTAAAACATTCATTAATAATTAATTATGAATACTTTTGAAACAAATATATAATTGCCTATGATAATACTTAATGTTCTGTGCCAAGACTAAGGGTCTGCCGACCTTTTTAAGGTAAGTAGACATGCCAAGAAAATGTCTGTCATTTCAACAAAATGTGAATTACATTCTCTACTACAGAATTTTTTGAACAATAAACAACAGTTAGTACATAAAGTTAAAACTAAACCCAGTAAGAAATCAATCAAATGGAATGCAAAAGGTTAGGGGTTTTCTTTTTGTTTCACAAAATATTCCTCACTCAGTTGCACTGCTGCATGATTAGAGCAAAAATGTTATAAATTGTCAGGGATTTTTTCCAGGATTTTGGGAACACGACCCACACCTATGAAATTAGGAATTTCAGCGGTGTTTTGTTAAAAATTGGGGGAAAATGCATGACTGAAATTTTGCAGTGATAACATGGATGCAAACAATTACTGTCTATGATGGGATCTTCAAACATTTAAGCACTATTACAGTGAAGAAGCCCTTATTTACAAAGATTTTAGAATTTTTATTCTATTACAGTGAAGAAGCCCTTATTTACAAAGATTTTAGAATTTTTATTCAATATTTTTAGTTTGTAACTTTCAATTGGGAATTTCTTCCTGTGGATTAGGAAAATAATATACTATTTTCAATTGGGAATATGACCCAATAACGGCTATAAAATAAGCCAAAAAAATCCCTGTTATATCAACATTCATCTTTACTCTGAATTTAGAGTACTTTAACACATCTCTAGCTCTGTCTAGCTAAACCACTGTATAAAACTCTGCTTATAACCAATGTTCAATGTAACATATTCAGTTAACATATATCATGATTTTACAGCTTGCTTTGAAAAGAAAGACACTATTGATGGGATTCCATGTACAGGGCTCTGTAAAGGAAAGAAAAAAGATTAAATCAATAAAATTTTACCAATAAAAGTTATAATTTTTTTATTAAGACAATAAAAAGACACCAAAATCAATGTTAACCATAGCTCAGACATAGTTTAACTAGAGCTGTCATTGAATATCGCGATATCGATATATCATCGATATTCATCATCCGATACAATATAGATGCACATTTTCAAATATCGATACAAGCTAAAATTTATTTATTTCTGTTAGTAAATATATACCCCTCAATTTTGTCTAATAAGAGAAGTCACTAGTTTCCAGTTTTCTAGGCTAACTTGAACTTTAAACTCTGTTTTCAAATGTCAGTGACAAAAATAACAGAAAAGAATCTTTCTGTTAGTTTGTAGTATTTGTACTCTAATACATACATGACTAACACCATGATCCCAATTTATAACACACATTTAAAGGATTTTCATTGTATCTACTGTTGCATATCGTCGATATTTGTCTTTCGGTATATCGATACAAAATTGTCCATCAATGACAGCCCTAAGCCCTACTTCAGGAAATCTTTAGAAGTGTTTTTATGTGCCATTACGGGGCTGAATATACACAGCAGCTGGCTTTTTTGCTTTTGTTCACACCAATTCAGATGAAAAAGGTTTGGTCAAATGACTTGAACAACAACAGTTTTGTCTCCCAGTTATTTGAATCATTTCAAAACAATATTGTGTGAACTAGGACCAAAATCTTGCAACACTCAAAAGAGTAGTTCTTATCGAAAATTACAAAATCGTTCCCGTCTTGATCTTAATTAAATCTGCAATCTGAAACCATTTGATTTTTAAGCGATTTGTCACTAATTGTAGCACATATTTCAGTAAAAAGTGTCTAACATTGTATTCCCACGTTTTGTTCTAAACCAGTAGTGTTTAAGATATCTTTAAGAAATAGAGAGTGGGTAAATAAGTACATCAAAATTGCCCAGACAGGAAATCACTGTAATGACTGACCGAGGCTTTTAGTCGGTTCAATTAAGTTCTCTCATACCGTATCAAAGACTTGACACGCGTCAGAAAGAAATATTACAAAATGGTAACAAGCCTGGTCGTCAACATGATAAAAAAATGTAGGTTAAAACCATATTTAGGAGCGCCCTATAAACTTTTCCGCACGTCCTTATCTCACAACTATTTACATCATTATAAAAAGCCGACGGATTTTAATGGAAACGACATAAACATGGAGATCAGACACGTACACTTAGTTTTTGTAGGATACATTATTTGGTTTCACACATTGCTTACTGCTGCAGCTTCCACAAATGGGGATACATTGAAAATAGTTCTCTCAGAATTAGAAGATTTAAAGATGAAGGTCAATACATGCGAGGAGAGACTGGTGATAAACGACAACAAGTTAATGGCGGTCACCAATGAACAGAGATTACTAGTAGCTAACATGGAAGAAAGACTTCTCGCTGCAGAGGAAAATCTTAAAACAACCGCAGAATTATATGAGAAAAAGTTAGCCAAGTCAGACAGTAAACTCCGTGCCGTTGAAAGAAAACTTACAGTATTTGAGGAGATGTACGGTCGCTTATCTAACAAAGGAGAGCCAATCGAAGACGTTGAAGAAACTGATATGGACGTAAATACCACCGATTTTGACGGGGAAAATAGAAAACACAGTGCTGATGAAGAGAAGTTAGCATCCCTAAATGGGTTCCATGTTTCTGAAACAGTTTATGACAGAACTTTAGAAGAATCTCTGTTGACAGATACTGACAATAACCAAGGAAATATAAGGGACACTAACAACATCGACAATACACGACGCTCATCTATTCAAAAATCAGAAAGGGGTAAGAAACTTAATTAGCAGATAAAGATCGTTTTGAAAACTCCTATTTAATCATAAATTTATTAAGTAGTGTTCAAAGACATCATATAATACATATATACAAATATAAACATGTATTTATATATACAGCAATGCCATGATAATGCAATAGATTTTTTTCTCATTTTAGCTTCGGATCCCATATATCATAAGCGACTTGTGAATCCAGCTGTCAACCATCGTGTTGCCTTCACAGCGCACTTATCAGTCGACGCTACCGAACTTGGGAAAGAGCACACAATTCCCTTTAATCAAGTTCTGTTAAACGAAGGCCAGGCATATGACGCTATCACAGACACGTTCATATGTCCAGTAAACGGGATATATATCTTTCAATCAGCATTAATGAGTGATGGGGAGAAAGTTATCCAAACCGAAATCGTAAAAAATGGTGTGCCTATTGGTAGAATGTATGCAAATGGTAGGAGTATTGGATATGATCAGGGGTTTAATTCTGCAACTATACAATGCAATAAAGGTGATCACGTGTGGGTCAGAGTACACAATCATTTTGGCACTACCGTTTATAATGATTTATATTCTTCGTTTTCTGGACACATCTTGTGGGAAACATAAAACTCTCTTTCAATTGCTTTAATGTCCTTATCACTTTTTTTTTCAATTAGTAATTTGAAATGTACAATAAACAAATACATGTATGTTTGGAATTACACATGTATGTAATAAACATGCAAAGTCGCGAATTGATTTTATTGACAATGACACAAAACCAACACAACTGAAGCTAAATATCTCTTATATCATAGTTTGGATACCTTTTAAAGCTACATGCCTCCAGAGCAGCTAAAATATTTCAATAAACGCAAACTTGAGAAGAAATTAACTAAGCTTGTAAAAAAATGTTAAAAGTAGAAAAGTTTAAGATTCAAGTAATAATTTACATATTATATGGCATTAATGACTGAATTTTCAGGATTTATAACTATATTTCTACTGCGTTACTAACACAGTTATTTTTCATATTTTGACCTCTTTTTGGTACTTTACGTGTGCCATTGATAATGTGAAAATTGCTTCCTTTTGGTTATTTCACAATATTATACATTAAAATACATTTTCAAAATTTCATGAAAATTAGCATGAATCTGGAGGAATGCTGCTTTAAGTCGCATCGCACAGTGTGTTAACTGGAGTATTATCAAAATCGACAATGGTGCCCATTCATGAATAATTTCAAGCTACGGTCCATGCTATGCCTACAAACACACCTCTAACATTTAATTAAAGCTGACTTCAAATTTAAATTTAAAAATGTTGCTTTGACAATGAAATAGAAAGAAAAGCGCGGTTCCTAAAGAACGCCAAAATTAAAATATAATTGAAAGTAGTGCTGGCTCGGTTTGATCAAGAGGCGGCAGTGGTTATTGCAAGCTACAGATATACTAGCACCGGCTTAAGCATAATATGATGAAAATGGTGAAAAATTGTATTTAAAAACGCCCGACGGTTTGTTCATACGGCAGTGATCGATATAACCCTCACTGTGGCACGCACGTGCCATTCTATGACATGTAGCGTATGGTAACCAAGTAAAAGAAGCATGAGTCTTAAATAAAATGAAATTTTGAAAGACACGATTCTTTATTAGTTTTATTTGTGTACTTAAAAAGTGAGGTCATCTATGGAGATTATCTATCCTATCAATAAAACGAAAAATTTGAAAAACAGAAACAACAGTCTACACATTAAAGTAACTGTGTTGTTTGTAAACAAAGTATCCGAGTGCTTAGTACACCCCATCCCAGGGCAAGGCATATTTTTACCGCAAGGCTATATTTTGATCAAACTTTGTCGCTGTCCACTAGATGTTTTATACCCAAACATTATAAAAATTAAGTAATTTGACCTTAAAGGTCAAGGTCAGTTATGGCTTACAGTCAAGGTTAGTCTGGTCATCATAAAGGAACATTCCAAAGGATTGTAATGTCCAAGCATGAAGACAATTCATTCATTAACAAAAAAGCAATAGCCACTTTGGTCCATCTCTAGGTATATTTTCTAAGTTAACAAGGGCAACGTTGTCGCAAAATACGCCCGACACAAAAGCTTTTGACAGAGATGTGGGCATTATAGTTATGCATATAGGAGATATGCTCTGGGCAATATAATATCCGGACAAAATTAGTACATTGTATATTTCATCATCTTTTGTGACCTTGGCATTGCATATATTGATCTAAATTACATGTGTCCCAGCCTTAGTAATGATAATGACCATTTGTGTTACAATCCCTAAATAAATGATGACTAAATGGTCCTTATACAAGTCTTCATATTTTTACCTAAACTCCGGACAAAATTGGACACCGCCGGCCCGCCTGTCCGCCGGACCGTCCGCCCGCCAGGGGAGTTCCTATTATACAACCCGTTTTTCAAACGGGCGTATAAAAACAGTATAGTATATGGCCGAAACATTTAATTTCTTCCACCATAACAAAGTTAAAGAAAAAAGATAATGCAGTCATGTTTAATGAAAAGGTATGCCTTTAGTTCTACAGAACATTTTAAATTAAAACTGAAACCTTTAAATTAC
This sequence comes from Ruditapes philippinarum, assembly GCF_026571515.1. Lineage (NCBI taxonomy): Eukaryota > Metazoa > Mollusca > Bivalvia > Venerida > Veneridae > Ruditapes > Ruditapes philippinarum. Next base: position 28,400 of record NW_026856361.1, read on the forward strand.
ACCTGATACACAGATTTTGACACTTAAACAGTCGTTGAAAATGCTACTAAAATGTCGAAAGAAAATAAATCGTTATTTGACTTCAAAAATTCATGTAAGAAAGGCACCGCGCAGGTCACTTTCGTTGTGTTTGATCATGAAATCTTTTCTATGGTCATTCACACTGTACCTTTACCCTGGTATGTACAGGAAGTTATAAGTTCCTTGCTAAAGTGAAGGCAACTAGTGCTGGTAAACGGTTTGACATCCTGCCCAAGCACGATGCGGTGGCTGAACTATGCTCGGGTAAATTCAATATGGCTCGCTGTCATAATCCAGAGTGTAAACTACCACCACCACCACCACAATCATTTCAACTTGGTCTTCCCCCATAAGCACCATTCAACGTAGGTCTCCTTTCTGATCAAGACCATGTGTCACTAATAAATTGATAATAAGCGTAATTTACAATATGATAAAAAATGTAGGTTAACACCATATTAAGAAACACTGTCAAGTGTCAACGAGTTCTTATCTCCGAAAACAAATTGCGATATCATAAAAAGCCACAACGACATAAACATGACTATCAAAAACGTACACTTAGTTTTGTTTGGTTATATTATTTTGTTTAACACACAGCTAGCTGCTTCTGCTGCCACAGATGGAGATAAATTGACTAGAGTTCTCTCTGAACTTGAAGAATTACAGGCGAAGGTCAGCACATGCGAGGAAAGACTGACGATAGTGGAGGTTCACAAAAATGACAACAAGTTGAGAGCGTCCACAAATGAACAGAGATTGGCTCACGTGGAGGAAAGACTTCTCGCTGCAGAGAGAAAACTTAGAATAACCGAAAATATTTATGAGAAAAAGTTAGCTCAGACAGAGAGTAAACTTCGTGGAGCAGAAACCAAACTAAACGTCGTTGAAAAGCTACATGACCGCTTAGCACACATAGAGAAGTTGATCGTAGGCTTAAGTTCTAAAGATGGTTACATTGAATCGGTCAAGGAAGCAGCCAATAGTTTGAGAATACAACTGCCACAGAATCCGATAAGGGAAAAGATATCTAATGCAAAGATACTTGGTATCCTCGAAGAAAAGCATGGGGATGAAACTTACAATAAAACCAACACTCAAAGAGATGGCCTTTACAATATCGCTGAAACACGACGATCATCTAGTCGAAAAATAGAGACAGGTAAGAAACCATTTATATATCAAAATTGAGTTCCTATGATGAAAATACGGTAACACGATGATGAAATGGTGAATCGAAATGGAATGATAACATGACGGCAAAATTCGATGGGATAATGGTGGTAGCACGATGGGATGATTTCCAAAATGCAGAATTGCATCACCATTTTACCATCGTATTTTCATTATCGTATTAAAGGGTTTTCATCATTGTGCCATCATCATAGCTAAGGTAAAATAAAAACTCACGTTTGTCCAAACGGAGCATAGTAGTCATGGCATTTGACGTTGAACAAACTTGAAAGAGGAATATGTAAGAATTACATGCATAAATATTTTTTGATAATAAATGATCTCTCCAGTTATCAATTATGATTGGGAATAGCAATTTACAATAGCTTAACACGAGCAATTAGTGTGTGCTAAATTACCCTTTTTTCAATAAAGGAAAAAAAAACATGATCCAATACGATTTGCTTAGAATATTATATACCGGTATTGGCGAATGCACGCCAAGTTATAACGCAACGAACGTCAGTCAAAATATCCACACTCTTTTACAACCATAATGGTAACAGGATAAGCAATTTAAGTTCCCCTCGTCTATCTTCCTTCTCTGTCAAACCCCTCATGACGATGTAGAAAATCTAATCATAGATCAGATACTATATCAACAATTGAGCATATAAATATAAGATTTGAAGTTCTTTTTGTATATTTTAAGGGTCCAACTTTCCCTACTCGAAGCGACTTTTGGGTGTAGTCGTAAGTCACAGACCTGCTTTTTCAGCCTTTTTATCCGATCACGTATCTGGACTGGGAAAAGAGCAAACAATTCCATTTGATGACGTTTTGTTAAATGAAGGTAATGCATACGACCCAGTTCTGCATGCATTCATATGTCCGGTCAATGGGATATACATGTTCCAATCAGCTGTAAACTGTGTGCAGTATCAATATATGCAGACTGAAATCGTCAAGGATGGCACAACATTGACAAGAATGTACTCTTCAGGAGCTACCGGTAGTGATGGGTATGATCAGGGCTTTAATTCTGCCATTGTGAGATGTAATCAAGGGGAAAGAGTCTGGGTTAGAGTTCATTATGTATTTGGGACGTCAGTATTCAGCTGGCGGTACTCTTCTTTTTCAGGCTATATTCTGTGGGAAGTGTAATTTTACTGTAAAGAAATACATACATGCAATGTCATTAAAGAAAAACAAAACTTCTTAAATGAAAGGAGAATTTATTGTCCTTTGTATAAAAATATACATCAAGAAATTAACATAAGTAAAAGTAAATATTGTAATGAACACTTCAGTCATAAGGTAGATTAATATAAGAACACAATATGGTAACACACTTGTAACTTTAAAACAAAAAATAAAATAAACTGTTGCCTAATTAAATCAGCAAGAATTTATTTTATTTTTGAAACACAAATCTGAAGTACCACAGGTTGAGAACAACAAGTTCTAAGTCGTAACATGATTATCAAGTAATTTATGTAAGGGCCTTTAGAGCACAAATGAGAAATGAAAGTACATGTATAATTTTTGATGGGTTTTATGTAGCACCAACACAACATCAGTCATATGGCCACTTTTCTGGTGGAGGAAAGCCTCAAGCAAAGACGGGAACCCCAAGTAGAACTACAACTGAAAGGAACACATGCAAGGGCTAACATATTTGAAATACATGTAAAATACATAAACATATAGGAACACAAGAAGGTAAAGCATGAAGACACAACAGTTACAACAATTTCTACATTTCTAAAGAACAAAAGTTTCTATAATTTATAATACCTTGGAGTAAAGCTTATATACAAGTGGCAATCCCCTTAATCTAAAGAAAGTAAAAGTATAAACTTCAAATCTCTCTTCAAATGATATCTTGAAGAAATATATTATATAAAGAACAGTGAGTTTCATCTTTATCATGCCAGTTGTATAAGGCAGTAAAAAAGACAAATTTTATTTTACAGCACAATATTCCCCCATTTTTTTACTTTATGTGTTGCATAGTTTTTAAAGAATCCAAAGACAATCATATACAGCTTAATTCTACCTGTCATAGATATTTTTTTTAAAATTATTTGACACCATTTAAATCATTGAGCAGCTTTTTTTTACAAGTTATTTAACGCTTTGTTAAATCATTGAGCCAAGTCCAGGAAGAAAAACTGTATCAAACTTACACTGGCAGTGTATCATAAAATAGACAAGGCTTTATACATAAAGCTGGACAAAATTAATTATCTATTCTGCATCAAACTATGCTATAATCAACTGGCAGAAGTCTAATAATTATTTACTATAATTTGATTAGGTAATTGGGTCGTTAAAGAATAATGCGCGAGGTACAGCTGCAAAGCTTTGTAATTAATCTCTTTATGTATTGAAAATTAAAGTGTCAGGTGTTAGAATCATCAATATATCAGATCTAACATTTTGTTGAATACAGAAATTCAATTAAGTTTAAAAACTAATTTTATTACAAGTTGTATTCTATATAATTTGTATCAAAATTTATTACATGCTGCAGTAAATGCATTGCAGTAAGAAATTCTAATCTATTTTGTTTGGAGATAGAATAATTTTGAAACAATTTTTCAGCTGTAAATTGTGTGACAATTCATATAACCAGGAATTGTAGTTGCTTAACAAGCTTTTAAACATTCATTAATAATTACTTATGAATACTTTTGAAACAAATATATATTTGCCTAGCATTAGATTATATTTAATGTTCTGAGCCAAGATTAAGGGTCTGCCAACCTTTTAAAGGTAAGTAGACGTCACATGCCAAGAAAATGTCTGTCATTTCAACAAAATGTGATTTACATTTTCTACTAGTACTACAGAATTGTTTTGAATAATAAACAACAGTAAGTACAGATTAAAAATAAAGTTAAAACTGGTAAGAAATCAATCAAATGGAATGCAAAAGGTTTGGGGTTTTCTTTTTGTTAGACAAAATATTCCTCACTCAGTTGCACTGCATGATTAGAGCAAATATGTTATATCAACATTCATCTTTACTCTGAATTTGGGAACTTGAACACATCTCTAGCTCTGTCTAGCTAAACCACTGTAGAAAACTCTGCTTATAACCAATGTTTAATGTAACACATTCAGTTAACATGTATCATGATTTTGAAGCTTGCTTGGAAAAGAAAGACACTATTGATGGGATTCCATGTACAGGACTCTGTAAAGAAAAGAAAAAAAAATTAAATCAATAAAATTTTACCAATAAAAGTTATAATTTTTTATTAAGACAAATAAAAATACGCCAAAATCAATGTAAACCATAGCTCAGACATAGTTTAACTTGGTTAAACATTGAATTCAGATGTACAAACTTTTACTGTAGTTAAAATAATGTACATATTATTAAACTGTTGAACATGGAATTTCTCAGACAACTGTACTGTGAGCAGGTTCTCAAAGACATAACCTTTCCCACTGTGCAAACCAAGTTTTTTGACAAAGAAATGAAGACACACTAATTTAATTCACTACCTTAATTTTAGGTGATGATGTCGGACTTCTCTCTATTTCCTGTGACGACTCTGTACCTGAACTGTCACTCAACTTGTCCAACAGTTTCCCACGGCATTTTTTGCTCTGTGGACTATGTCTCGCAAGTTTCTGAATTCTCATTTGTGTCAGCCAATCAACTGTCTTCTTTTTATCCTCCTCTGCCTCAGGCTGTTGGGCTTTTCTCTGTGGACCATCAACAACAAGATTTGGTAAATTAGCTGTAGGGGACTGATAAATATTACTATCTAGTTCTTTTAAAGACACTCTAGCTGGAGACTGAAACATGTCCGGGATAACAAATTGTTTCTTGACAGGGCTTTCAATAAAGTCACATATTGAGTCTATAACCACTTTCTTAGGACTTGGAGTATTTTCCTTGTCCACTTTTATCACATTAAAATCTTCTCTATCAGTTTCGCTACAAACTCTCTGCTTTTTATGTTTTTCTGGTGAATTCTCATCATCATCCACCAGCTTTCTTTTGCATGACTTACGAACATTTTGTTTCTCATTTTTTTGACTATCTTTATTTTCCTTAACACATTTCACTTCACTATTTTTAGTAAGTGTTTTGTCTTTTCGAGTATCAACTGTATCAAATTTTGGTTTCTTAGCAGCACTAGAGGATTCTGCCACAGTTGGTAAAGCACTTATGGATGAAGTTTTATTGTCTGCCAATTTTTCTGTTCCAATATTACCAGATGTGGATGGAACATTTTTGTTACTAATGGAATCAGATGTGTGAGTCTCAGGGGCACTAGCACTACGTTTGAGCCACATCTTTATGGAGGGAGATGGTGATGCCTGTACACTGATCTTTGCTTGTTTGGGGGTTACAGCCTTGACAGGACCAAATGGTAATGTAGCAGATCTCTTCATGGCTGCCTTGGGGGAACGTTTGGGAGTCTGTGGACCCGAATCAACTGATGTTCCTGCAAAATATACCAAAGTAATTAACTATCATCATTTATCAGTAAAGAATATTGATACACTTTTTGGATGTTATAAGGCAGGATATTAGTCAGACTGTTTTAGAGTAAACTTCCAGGACTGATGATTCAAGCAAAGATACTTCTTACTTACCACCTTTTTAGAATGAGCTAAATTTCACTAAATCTCCTGAATGCATAAAATAAAACTTGTCCAGAATTCATAAATTTTCACGGCAATAAAGATAACCCATTAACTGGTAACATGTCTGTACCTATATCTCTATGTGTTCTCTCAGCAGAGCCTGTGATACCACACGATATATCTGTCCTTCCTAACTTCTTCCTTATATCAGCTGTAGAGTCATATCTCCATACTCTAACAGTGTTATCATCCGATGTTGTCACCAGCTGCAAAACCAATAATATCTTCTGATACATGTATAATGTTAACTAACTCAAAAAGGTAAAACATTACACTGAAATTCTGCTTCTTCTTATCATACAACTAGACAGGCTTTTCTGAAAACTTCTTCAAAACATGTATTTTTTTTAAATTTGTAAGCAATACTAAAGCAGTTCAAGAACATGAGAAATTGATTAAACCAATGATTATTGGTAGAAACTTTTGTACAGACTGAAAACACAATTTTAATTAAAATGTTGTGTCCAATCATGTTGTAGGAAAGTAAGTAATATACTTGTAGATAATGAGATAAAGGCTGTACATTTTAGTTGTTTTAACAACTCCTTTATGTTCATGAAGCCTGTGGGAATGTTCTTTCTTCAAGTTTAACACCTTTATCAAACTATATTGACATTACATCAACAATCACAATGGCTATTAAAAGGGAAATAACTACTGGAAAAAAATCTGTTTTTTTTTGTAAACCTACATATTTTGTTTGATTAGTATTATGAAACAAGCTCCTTGAAGAACTGTGGTCCACCTCAATCTCTCAATGAGATGTCTGCAGTAGTAAAGTGCAGTCTGCCAGAAAGTGACCAGGACTTTTTGTTATAAAGGGCTATAGAGGTGATTATATATCACATGGTGTCTATGCAGTTGGACACTTACCCTATATAAATCAGTATTACACCAAGCAACATCTGATATCTCACTTCTATGACCTTTCAATATAACAGGACTGGCATTCGGTTTATTTACCTGTATCATACATTAAAACTGCATTTAATTCAAACACAAAACAGACTTGTTTATAAATCTTACTAACACTAGAGGTCATATGGGGACTTGCTAGTTTGTGGGTCAGGAAGACCTAAGGTACCATACTCCTGTGTAGATGTGGTTACCTGAGTAAAACCACAGATATTCTATGTGCTAGCTGGAGAGCTTCCTCAAATAAAATAATTCATAGTGCAGGATTCATACTCACTGCTGTGAGGAAATAGTGATTCATTCAGCAAATTTATCTACTTGGTAAACTTTACATAAATGCACCTTATTTTTTTGGGTCTAAACAGACAAATTTGTGTGATACAACATAAACAAACTTTAAAGCTGCACGCCTCCAGATGAGCCAAATTATTTCAAGAAAATCAATATTGCGAAAAATGTACTAAAATTTTAAGAAATGTAAAAGATCCAAGATCCAAGTTATATTTTACATGTTATGTGTGTTTACGACTGATTTCGCAGTATTTTATTACCATATTGCTACTGCGTTACTAATGCAGTAAGGGCTGTTTTTGCATATGTTGACCATTTTTTGGTAGTTCTCGTGGAAAAAGTGCTGATTGCAATATGTAAATTACTTTATTTGTTCACCTCACAATATTTTACTTTTAAATACATTTCCAAAATTATCATGAAAATTAACATGAATCTGAAGGTGTGCTGCTTTAAAATATATAATGATAACAAGCTACTTTCGCAATGAATTTTAGAGAATTTTTAGACACTTTTAAGAGATTAGCTGTTCTTAACTACTCAAAAATTGATAATTTAGCAGATCTATACATTTTTATTACAAAACAGTATCATATAAATTTAAGATAAACTTTATAGCTAAAAGTATATAATGGATCCTAGCTGTAGGGATAACAAGAGCCATGTTAACATGGCCATCCCTGCCGAATGTGTTTGCTCATTGGAAGAATATATATGTAGTAGAGCAGGTTATCAAAATTTTAAACTAATGCAGCCAGCAGTAAGAAGTGTGGTCACAAAGATATAAAAACATTATTACGAATAGTGTTTAAATGTACATTTAAAATGATCAGCAGTTCAGCACATTACCTGCCAGATATAAGCCTGTTCATCTGTAGATCCACTCAGTAAAAACTCATTGTCTGGACTTAATACAGACTTCACATAAAATGATGTATTCCTGTGCCCCTTATATGTACACACTGAAAATACAAATATCAATCTAATGGCTTGATCAATATTATCTTTGAAAATTATTAGTAAGATGGTATTGGTTAGAATTCTCTCCCTTTACATGAATGACATACCAGTATACGTGAATTGCCTTTCTTGACCACAAACTACTGTAAATTTGTTTCAAACTTGCAATATTGTTTGGCCTCTTTCCATGACTAACTCCTTAAATTTAATAATTAAACCTTTTGAGATGTTGAAAGACCCTAAGAGTGTAACCACTTTTGTAAATAACTTAATTCTATCTTAAAGTACCATCAATAACTAAAGCTGACTATACACAATGTAATATATTTCGAAACTTCAGAAATATCAATTGATTCTTCAACATGTTATAGGGTACAGTACCTACAATTGCTCTAGAAATCTCAATGACAAAACTTGTATCTCTAAAACAGTCTTTTTTTTTTTTGAAGCCCAACAGGTTACTTCGTTTAATGTCCCCGTCATAGGTAAAATAGGGTCGGGGATCCATCCGCTATTTTACCTTACAAGTTTTCTAACAAACAATATATACACAATATGACAAGGACAACATAATTATGTAACAAGAACTGTCGGAGGACAGTAACGCTCGACTATTCGAAAATTTGTCACAAGGGTGTTTCATTGAGTATAATAATACTTACCTATATAAATACATAAAATTGTACGAAAAGGTACAAACCCTTCAAGTTTCAATACAATCACAGAGAACAAGTGTGTGAAGTTTCAAACCATTCCCTTCAGTAGTTATGGAGATACCAGCTTACACACAAAAACTTAACCACAAATTTATGAATCTAAAAAGGGGAATAATTATGCAAAAAAGTAAATCAGAGTTATGGGACTTGTGCCAATCATCTTAGATAATCACAGAGACCAAGTGTGTGAAGTTTCAATCCATTCCCTTCAGTAGTTATGGAGATACCAGCTTACACGCAAAAACTTAACCAAGAATTTCTAAGTCGAACAAGGGGCATAATTATGTAAAAAAGCAAATAAGAGTTATTGGACTTGTGCCAATCATCTTAGATAATCACAGAGAACAAGTGTGTGAAGTTTCAATCCATTCCCTTCAGTAGTTATGGAGATACCAGCTTTAACATACAAAAACTTAACCAAGAATTTCTAAGTCAAAAAAGGGGCATTTTTATGTAAAAAAGCAAATCAGAGTTATGGGACTTGTGCCAATCATCTAAGATAATCGCAGAGAACAAGTGTGTGAAGTTTCAATACATTCCCTCAGTAGTTATGGAGATACCAGCTTACACGCAAAAACTTAACCAAGAATTTCTAAGTCGAAAAAGGGGCATAATTATGTAAAAAAGCAAATCAGAGTTATGGGACTTGCGCCAATCATCTAAGATAATCACAGAGAACAAGTGTGTGAAGTTTCAATCCATTCCCTTCAGTAGTTATGGAGATACCAGCTTACATACAAAAACTTAACCAAGAATTTCTAAGTCAAAAAAGGGGCATAATTATGTAAAAAAGCAAATCAGAGTTATGGAACTTGTGCCAATCATCTGAGATAATCACAGAGAACAAGTGTGTGAAGTTTCAATCCATTCCCTTCAGTAAGTTATGGAGATACCAGCTTACATACAAAAACTTAACCAAGAATTTCTAAGTCGAAAAAGGGGCATAATTATGTAAAAAAGCAAATAAGAGTTATGGGACTTGTGCCAATCATCTTAGATAATCACAGAGAACAAGTGTGTGAAGTTTCAATCCATTCCCTTCAGTAGTTATGGAGATACCAGCTTACACGCAAAAACTTAACCAAGAATTTCTAAGTCAAAAAAGGGGCATAATTATGTAAAAAAGCAAATCAGAGTTATGGGACTTGTGCCAATCATCTTAGATAATCACAGAGAACAAGTGTGTGAAGTTTCAATCCATTCCCTTCAGTAGTTATGGAGATACCAGCTTACATACAAAAACTTAACCACAGGGACGCCGACGCCGACAAATGGGTGACTGCATTAGCTCGATTATTCTACAAATAGTCGAGCTAAAAACAGTCTAAAACAGTCTTGATGTTACCAAGCCTTGACTTTTCCAAAGAAAGACTTATACCTTTCATTTACATGCTCAATAAAACTGAGTCTGTGATTTTCAAAACAATATTCTTGTGGAATAACCTGTATAAACAAAATTTTCATAGTTATTAAAGTGGTCTCAAAGTCACAATTTTTAATATTTACTTGGACAGTGTAATTGGACCATTTTCCACTTAATAGCCAACCACATGCCCTTTAAGGTGAAGATGTTTTATTATAAAGAATGGAACAGATAACAAGAGCTGTCCGTAAGACAGCGCGCTCGACTTTTTTATTGCTTGCCAATAAAAAAAGTTTTTGCAGTAAAAGGCAATACAAGAATCTCTGTATTTTTAAAGTGAACTAGTTGTTTGATACCCTTGAATATTACAGCAATGTTTATATGACATAATTTATGGTAAAGTGAACAAGTGGATAGGAATGAATTTTTTTAGATTTTTTAAGTTTTTTAGTGCTTGCCTATAATACAAAACATTGACAGTTAAGGGCCATAATTCAAATAAAATCTTTGACAGAATTACCTTCTCCTGGACATGTTTGGGAATCATGATTGTAAACAAGTATTCCAACTTTCAAATTAATATCTCAAACAGTTCAGTCAAAAAGTGGACTGGTACTAAAAACTTAACCAAGATTCTAAGTCGATAAAAGGCCTTAATTTTTTAAAACAAATCCTTGACAGAGTTACCTTCTCTTGCGTACAGATGGGGGTAATGATGTGAAATAGCATTAAAAGTTTCAAAGCAATATCTCAAAGGGTTAAGGCAATAAGTGGATTTTACCCATATTCAATGTATTTTCTAAGTCAAAAAGGGGCATAATTCTGTCAAAAACCTTGACAGAGTTATGTCCTCTTGTCTGTTGATGAAGGTCGTGATGGTAAACAAGTATGGTCAGTTTCAAAGCAATACCTCCAATGGTTTTGAAATAAAGTGAGGTGGTACAAAAAACTTAACCAAGCTCAATACACTTTCTAAGTCAAAAAGGGCCATAATTCTGTCAAAAACCTTGACAGAGTTATGTACTCTTGTCTGTAGATGGAGGTTATGATGGTGAACAAGTATGGTAAGTTTCAAAGCCATACTTGTAATACTTCTGAAATAAAGTGGGGTGGTACGAAAAACTTAACCAAGGTGTGACGCCAACGCCGACGCCGGGGCGAGTAGGATAGCTCCCCTTTTCATAGAAAAGTCGAGCTAAAAACATGACATATAAGTAATACCTGGTTCTTGTTTATATGAGATAAAATCATAACAGTAGATGACATCATCTGTACAGTTAGCGTACAACTTTGTAAAATACGAGTCAAACGTTAGACTGGAAAACCCTGAAAATACAGCAATTGATTAATTGATAACAAATTTACAGTGAGCAAAAATAATCATGGGAGTGGAAACAAAGATATGTTTAAGACTGGTCTAAACTGTTGACTACTTGCATTAAATATTAAAATCCCTTACTTAAGACAGTCCAAAATTGAAAGCATCAGAAGTCCATTAAACATAAATTAGGAAGTGAAATGGTAAGTTGGCAAGTATTGGTGAATATAATTCCTGTATTTACCATGTGTTCTTTTTGAGCTCCCAGTGTATGGAAAATTGTACACAGCTGAAGCACTATCCGATTTTATTTTCCTAATATCCCAAACCTTCACACATCTGTAAATTATAAAAGGAAGGTTCCATGATTAAATTTATGGATTGTAGCAATGCTTAAAATCAACTAAGACTATCGCTGAATGCGAATAATACCCCCACCAATGTCCTTGACAGAACACGACTTGGAAAGGTGGTTAAGGGAATAAACTTTTTGTGGCATTAATACATATACATAATCTCTGGCGAAAAAAGACTAATTGTTCTGGTAATAGTATAAATATATATTTTTAAATCATGTTCGAAACAGTTACAAATAACCTTTCATTTTCCCAATGTACTAAACATTTTCTAAGTCAATTTTTGACCTTCAAGTGTGGCCTTGACATGGGTAAGATGGGTTCTGCACATTGCCCAGTTGGGGTGAACATTTGAGTAAAGTTTGAAGAAAATCCTTCAAAATGCAATACAGAGTTATGAAACTTGACCTGCATATCTTATTTGTGACACCTCATATATCTTTTAAGTTTCAAGCAAATACCTGTGCTAGTTTCAGAAATATCCAAGTACATGTTAAAATTTAAGAACATTTTCTAAGTCAATTTTTGACCTTCAAGTGTGACCTTGACCTTAAGCAAGCAAAAGGGTGACATGGGCTCTGCACATCCCCTTGTTGAGGTGAACATTTGAACCAAGATTGAAGAAAATCTTTCAATTAGTGTAGGACTTACAGAGCTGACACGACATACTGTCTAATATTTGACTGTTTATTTTTGACCTTCAATTGTGACCTTGAACTTGAGCTGAAACATGGGCAACATGGGTTCGGTACATCCCCTTGTTTAAGTGAACATTTGAGCCAAGTTTGAAGAAAACCTTTCAATTAGTGTAGGACTTACAGAGCGGACATGACATACTGTCTAATATTTGACCTTCAATTGTGACCTTGACCTTGAGCTGACACATGGGCAACATGGGTTCTGCACATCCCCTTGTTGAGGTGAACATTTGAGCAAGGTAAACCATTTGATCAGTGAAATGTAACATTTATATTCTTTATGTACTATATACTCCAGCTTACCCATCGACAGCTCCTGATGTGGTCAACATATTATCATTCTGGAAGACAACACAGGTCACTGACTGCTGACAATACTGAAATATAATAACTAATGTATACACAACATATATACAACATATACATAATCTCATAAAATAGCTCTACCTCATTCTCAAATCTTTAATTTAGTTACCATATTGTAAAATGTAATATAATTTATCAAATAATTTGGAATGATGCCAACTAATTTCTTATCGTTAATGTTCATTTCAAGTTGATGTTTCTTTATTTCTATGGGCGTTATGATCCACAAAATAAATACAAAGTAGTCTGAATGTTACTTTACATGTTTTGGCAGAAATACAAATTTCTTATCCAATTAACTAAGTAAAGCCTACCTTTAAATTACATACTAATATTATTTTATTGGTTGGTTTTGAAGTCATACAAAAAACTGTTAAGGTCATATGGCAACCTTCCCAGCTTTAATGTGGGAGAAAACCCAAAGTTTTCTTTACCCCTCAGTAGAACCACTTTCCACAATTTAGATGGATAGCATCCTCACATTAAAGAACCCAAAGTCATTATGGGGTCTTGAACCTAAAGCATGATATGGGGTAAATAATTCAGTCAGTGGCCAGCCACCTATGACGGACAAGTCAACCGTAGAAAACTGCTGCTCGAGATAATGTCATCATTTCTAAAAATGATGACATAAACTGTGACCTACCTGTGATGTAATGGGACCAAGACGAGATTTCTTCCTCTTACTGGAAGTTTGTTGTAATACACTATGTGCATTTTTTATCACACTATATCAACTAAACTTTGCTACCTGAATAAGTAGAACTATTGTCCTAAAAGTACAGACTTATGATTTAACTGAAAATGTTGTTCATAGGACTTGTCCGAATGATACCCCACATTACAAGTTTTGTCCCAATCATACAGACAAGTTTGAACAGACAGATAGAATCTTTATTGATCACATCATTGGGCATATATAATGTACTCTATTCACCAGAACAGTTTTTGTACCTTATCAAAAGTTAACCTTTCTATGCTGAATTTATGGGAATACATCTGACTAGCTATAGAAACTCGACTTATTTTATGGAACTTAACATTGAAGATACAAATTATAAATACAAATATTCAGAAATTTCAAAAATCAATTGTTCTAATGGCTTTAAAAAAAAGTAAGAACAAATTCAATAGTAATTCATTATGACAATAATCTGTTAAATAAACCCTGTAATATGTAACAGTGACATACTTTAACATTACATCTAGTATCCCATAATCTAACATGGCCATCTCTACTACCATGAGGCAAACACGGCTGTAAATTATGAAAGTATACATGAGGTTATGTCAATCAATACACTTCCAACCATGTAACTGCATCAAATACCTTCTTACTAAACTACTTACTGTTATAATGGTCCAGGGAACATCAACCAGACAACCTTTTTGGAACATTTTTCTAATAGCAAATTTCAATAATTTTAAGCTAAAGGTACAAAAATTTGACACAGTTACAGCTAGGTTCTATTCTCCTAACTAACAACGTAAGTTATGTGGACACTAATATCTGAGCCGTCAAGGAGGGTATCAAAATTCACCTAAATATGTACATACTACAGTACCAACGTGTCGGACTAGATATGTAATAATGTTTTATTTGTATTTAAGTTATCAAAATATCCATTATTATTCAGTAAAAAAAGTTTACCCTCTGTGAGATTAAAAGTTTAACAATTTTCAAATTCAAAATCATATTTTGATAAACTTAAAACTGAGTTTAATTTATAATGAAGATAATATATGTACCATCATCTTGTGGTCGGTACTTTACGGACCGCTACAGAGCTGCTGTGACCATTTAAATGTGAGGGAGTTTTTTTCTTGTTTGGTACATCCCACAGACATATAGTTTGAATATCCTGATGCGGTGAGAAGTTTCTGTTCTTCTCTCATCCATTCTCACATCAAATACAGCATTACTGTGTGCTATCCAATCTGAAATTTCCAAATATAACTGCAGTGCTCTTGAAAGAGCATCATTTTTTACAAATAAAGTTCATGAAAAAAACAAGAAATTTCAAATCTGTCACATTAAAGTTGACCTTCAGCTTTTCTAAAGGTTAAAATATCTTTTTTTTAGATAAAATATTTTGCATCAATGTCAAATCAGAAAAGAATTAAGGTCAAAGTTCCGACAGCAGTTTGACAGTGAAGCCAACAGATTTTTGCTATTTTAAGAGCTCTGGCGACCAATTTTGTGCAGCCGAAGCGGAAAATGCCGGGGATATGCCAAAACTACGGATGGTACTGATCAATCCTCTGAAAGTTCATTGAAATTCCACCAGCAGTTTGACATTTGAAAGACAGATATATAGCTCCGGAGGCCAATTTTTGCAGCAAGACAAAATATTCTGTAGTATTGGTGTCTGTAGAAAGCCTCTAAAACTGATAATGCACTTGTTACTGTGATGTAGTGCTTGTTCACCAGCTAGGTTGGTGTTGTAATAGTACCACACTACCACATTCATCAACCAATGCTAGAACATGTTCCGTGTTTTTACCTGTGTATGCAAATCATATAAATAACAAAATTATACAGTCAATATGAACCCAATCTGTTTAGTACATTCTATGCTATCTGGCACAGCTTTACACAATTGGCTATTTCAATTCATGTAATTTAGTTTAAAAGAGATTTTTCCCAAATTAACCCTGAATGAAAAATTTCATACTTTATATAAATTTTTAAATTAGCAGGTAAGATAAAGATTATTAATGATTTCTTGACTAATGTTTTGCAAGAATATGCTCATCATATTCAACTTTATGATGGTGAACTTTTAATTTTGTATATATAGATTAATAATATACTGTCATCATGTTTACGGGTTCAGACGAAATATCCGTTCCAAGGTTACCCCCCCCCCCCATGGGCGGTGCCCAAGGGACAGCTATTTCAATCTGAATCAGCAAACATATGTCAGATATATTTTTTTTTATGCATACTTTTTTTTTTATATTTGAATTGGTTTACCCTCAATAGGATATTTTGTTCATAGGATAAATTATTATCATTTCATCCCTAACTATGTTCTTACAAATAGCTTATGAATTTACAACTTTAATAGCAACGGCAAATGAACGTCATCCTAAGTACATTGTTCCCGTTTCTAAAAAATGCGCCGAAATGATTTCATTTTTATGCAGTTCATTCATAAAATGCGCGCTAAAATGAGTTGTTGTATGCCATGCCAGATGAAGTTTCCCAGCATGAGTAATAACTAAGGAAAACGTAGTCTACTATGCAAGAAAGAACTCAACTGTAAACATGTAACATTTATTTACAGCAAAAGTCTATGTTATTTTGAATCATCCATGGAACTTTTAGAGAATTGTAACAATAAGCTGTGAAAATTAACTACCTTTACTGAAACTGCAGGCTAATGGAGGAATAGGTGACTGAAAAGACAATAACAACAATATCTAAATCAATGATCCTGAAAAAATATAGAGTTACCCTTTAAGTTTAACCAGCTTAAATTTTGTGAGTTGAAATTATTTGTGCCTGTAAAAATGTTAGCCTCACAAAAATAATTCCAACCCTTTACTTTTATAAATTATTTTTAAAATAATACAAACAATTTTTTTCCTAACATTACTGAATGTGTTAATCTGTACACAGAGAGAAACCAGGATTGATGCCATTTGAAGACAGGTAAATGAACCATATTCAGGACTTTTTTCACAGCTATGGTAAGAGTCTAAAAAAAGCTAGCACAACTTACCTCATCCTCTGAACTTAAAACCGGATATTCATCTGAACTATGACATCTTAAATTTTCCAATAAATTTGAAGATACATACAGGAAAATTGATAAATTCCTGGAAAAGAAAATATGAGCTTTTTTCAATCAAAAGGCATAGTCTAAACTTACACAATTCATTGATTATTTTCAACCTTGGTATTAGAACTGATTAAAAAAGAAAATTCATAGGATTAATGAAGATCAGTCGTTACCAGAAGCACCACATTGTTCTTAATCCAAAGAGCTGGGTCTCACAAGATTGCATTTCAACTCTATAAAACTTATCTATAGCTTAAAAAAACCCAACAATTTCAAATAGGTTGTTGTATTTAAAATGACATCTGTCAAAAATCATCAGGGCTTTTTTTCTTCTGTAGCAGGGGTAGTTTGGCTTCCCAGGGTTTTTTACCAAGATTTTGGGAAATCAGACCCCATACCCATGGAATTGGGGGAATTTCAGCAATAGTTTTAAAATTTGGGTCAAAAGGCATGAAAATAATATTTAATATTTTAATAATTGCAGTGATTAAATTAATGCAAAGAATCACTGTCTAGGATGGCTTCTTCAAACATTAATAAACAACCATAAAGTGAAGAAAGCCCTTATTTAAAGATTTTAGAATTTGTTATTTATTTAATATTTTCATTTTGTAATTACAATTGGGAATTTTTTCCTGTGAATTGGGAAAATATACTATTTTCAATTGGGAATATGACTGAATATCGGCTATAAAATAAGCCAAAAATAAATCCTTGCTTCCCTGAAGGAGTTTATATTTTAAAAATCATGCAGTTTTCCTCCAAAAGTTGAATTTTGCATCAATTTTTGCAAATATACAGTATAATTTTCCCAAAAAAAAAAGGGGCAGGGCCAAACATGTGAAAAGAAGCCCTAAACTTAAGTCATCAGAATTATTGTAGAGTGCTGAGGATATTTTTTGGATCGGTTTTTAGTAAGGGGTTTAACAGTTTACCGGTCAAACCGATATATTGGCAGTATGAAAAAAATAAATTTCGTACCGCGGTACAAATTTTTGGAAAACCGGTATTTTATATAAATCATAAATTTTTCAATTAATTGACTTCTAATTTCATTACATAATTTTGCATAAAATCTTTAATTGGCGAAATTTTTTGGCGCCAACGTAAAGATAAATATATATGACAATTAGTAAACTTAAAAAGTCATAAACGGCCGCATAATTTACATAAGCGGCCCAGATGTGAAAGGTCACGCGCGACTAGTTTTGTTTTATCAAATTGTGTTACCTTTACTTTTTCTTATTTATTCCTTACATTTATATTAAGTTTCTACTAAGCAAAATACATAAAATAAAATTACATAAAATAATATTAATGGTTACTCATCTTTACCATCAAAAAAACATAATACCAAAAAACGAAACCAAAAAATACGTTTTATTTTTGCCAATTATATTGCAATACGCTTCGGCAAAATGGCAATATATTGCAATATGGTTTTTGCTGTATTGTTACACCCCTAGTTTTTAGTCGCATGAACAAAGTATAGGTCATATGGGGACTTTTCAGTTTTACTGGTGCAGGAAGAACTCTGGTGCCTTTCCTAAATTCCTTGCATAATTTCAGGCCTGAGTAGAAACACCATCTTTCCGTAAGCCAGCTGAATAGCTTCTTCACATGGAATTATCAGAAGTCACTATCGGGAGTTTAAAACCGGTGAGGGAAAAGTGGTTTGAAGTCAACAACCTAAACCAATCAGATATCAGAATACTCCACCTATTATCATTGAGTTAGATTGAAAATGGAAGCGCCCAAATAGGCATTACACTGAAAATGTCACACTGATAGGTAAAGAAATCTATATATTTTCAATTGTTTTTTAATTTGATTTCCTTTTAAGTATACATGTGTAGTCGAGATACCCGTGCAACCCAAAGTCCTAGCCTGCTTCATTTTTATAAATTTAAGAGTTACCCTAGAAGGTACTAAGGTAGGATTAACTAGCATTTACTCAGAATTAGGGATTAAACGATGATCGAGTATAATCAAAAATTGATCGTTTAAAGGGTTACACGACTTACCCGGAATCGGCGAATTACGGAATCGACCGGAAATCGGCGGTGAATTACCGGAATCTGACCTGTAACTTGTAATAATTTAAACCATTTTTTTTTTTTTTTTTTTTTTTTTTTTTTTTTTTTTTTTTTTTTTTTTTTTTTTTTTTTTTTTTTTGTTTTTTTGTTTTTTTTTTTTTTTTTTTTTTTTTTTTTTTTTTTTAAGTTTTTTTTAAGTTTTTTTGCAATTTGCATTTTTTTTATTAAAAAACAAAGCAATAAGAAAAATGTT
>NW_026856362.1:0-122119 GCF_026571515.1 Ruditapes philippinarum
CCCTCATATTTCTGAATCAGGTGACACATAAACTGGTATACAGAAAGTCTGTACCTGTCACAAACCAAACTCAAAATGGATGACCCTACATTGTGCTTTCTCGAAGTTTAAAAGTCTTTAATGATATGAAAATGAAGAAGTCTACAAAATGTCTGTAAGTCTATAGTATCACTCCATCAGCATATCACGTGATCATTTTCAGAGGAGCACAATGTCCGGTTGCCGACTATATGAAATGTTGGCGGGAAACTGTTATGGTCACAGTTTCGCCAATATGTCAGTTTATACGAAACACTGGTTTTAATCTAGTTTGTTTGTTTGTTTTGTTTGTTTGTTTCATTTAACACCTTTTCCCAGTCATATAGCATGTAGTTTCCTTACCATCGTTCCTGGAGAGTTACACCAGTACTAGACTACCTTCCTCCGCGCTAAACTATCGAGGATCGAACCCACGAGAAAGAGGTAACTGAATTAGAAATCATCGACTCTAACCCCTCGACCACGAAGGCGGTAGAACATTAATTAACCAACAATATTTCAGAAAGTTTCTGCCAACATTCAATGTAAAGCAAAAGTGAATAAAGTACGAACTTTCATCAAGTTATAAAAATATATTTTTTGTCTATCAGATTTAGAAGACTGAAATATTACCATGTTAAAACATACCATCTGTATACAGGTTTAAAATTAATATAAAATTGTTCAGAGTATCAATGAATTTTCATATTATATCTGATAACTAGTACTTAAAACATTAATAATTATTATATTGGTGGTTCTTTCCTCCTACTAACTTATCTAACTAATACGCTAAATGATTGTCATACGCATCACTAGTGTAAATTTGACAATACTAAGCATGCATTTAAAGAAAAAGCAGCACAAAAGAAACTTAAGGTATTAGCAACATTCGAGATAAAAGATTTTTTTTTTTTTTTAATTTTTTTTTTTTTTTTTTTTTTTTTTTTTTGCTTTTTTTTAGGGGGGTGTTGTTGTTTTTTACACAAACATAGAAATATTTAGATATGACTGTGTAGAGAATCAGTTAAACAGGTTTGGAACATAAGATATACACGGCATGAAGAGTTAAATGACGACAATGACGTTGATATTTAAAAAGCAAATAGTTTTCAAAACGAGTATATCAAAGTCGAGATTCCTTTATTTTTGTAAAAAGAAATATCAATAAAATGAAACATAGAATTAGTATCTATATAAAAACGTGGTACATGGAATAAAAAGAGATGTCTATTTTTATGACGGCCGGTGAAAGGAAAAACAATGCCATGTGTGATTAAATGGTCAGTGAATGACCTTATTTATTTTAAACATAATGAATTACATACAACATATATCATTAACACACATACAGAATTTTAAACATAGATAACTAAATACATGTACATCAAACATATTCGTGTAAGTTGATATATAAACAATTTTGTGAATATCGTAAAAATGATGTTCCTTTAACATAAACAAATAAAAATGTGGAGGTTAAGGCACAATACTGAGGTTATTTGGCATGACGGAACCAAAACTCGTTTTTCGAGATTAATGTCCCATTTGATGTTGGTCTAGACAAATAAATTTTGGTGCGAAATCAGATCATTTTTCAGATCATTTCAGAAAAAAAATCTAATTGTGAACTAGAACTCCGCGAGTCGGATGTGTCGCCTTGTGAACAATGTAGTTTAGGGGAAATGGCCAGGACAAAAATGTAATATGAAAAATAACAAAGGGCAATAACTAAAAAAATAATAAGTGCAGAGCAGCAGTTTCTGTACACTGCACTTCTTATCAATAAGATCTATCATTCTATGATGTTTCAAGTCCATAGCTTTCATACTTGAGGAGAAATGACCAGGACAAAAATAAAGTAAGAAAATCAACAAAGGGCAATAACTCAAAAATAAGAAATGCAGAGTATCAGTTCTTATGCACTGCACTTCTTTTTAATGAGATCTATCATCCTATGAAGTTTCAAGTCCATAACTTTTATACTTTCGGAGAAATGGCCTGGACAAAAATTAAGTATGAAAATTAACAAAGGGCCATAACTCAAAAATTAAGAAATGCATAGTACCGATTCTTGTGCACTGCACTTCTTAATAATGAGATCTATCATCCTATGAAGTTTCAAGTCCATAGCTTTTATACTTAAGGAGAAATGGCCCGGACAAAATTAAAGTATGAAAATAAACAAAGGGCAATAACTAAAAAAATAAGAAATGCAGAGTACCAGTTCTTGTGCACTGCACTTCTTCTTAATGAGACCTATCATCCTATGAAGTTTCAAGTCCATGGCTTTTATACATTAGGAGAAATGGCCCGGACAAAAATAAAGTATGAAAATTAACAAAGGGCAATAACTCAAAAATTAGGAAGTGCAGAGTACTGGTTCTTGTGCACTGCACTTCTTAATAATGAGATCTATCATCCTATGAAGTTTCAAGTCCATAGCTTTTTTAGTTGAAGAGAAATGGCCCGGACAAAATTAGAGTATGAAAATTAGCAAAGGGCAATAACTCAAAAAATAAGAGCTGCAGAGTACCGGTCCTTGTGCACTGCACTTCAGGTTATTGAAAGAAGCATGCATACCAAGTTTGAAGTCAATCAGACTTATAGTGACTGAGTTATGCTCCGGACAAGCTTTAGGGGACGCCGACGCCGACAACGACGCCGACAACGACGCCGACACAGACGCCGCCGCCGCCGACACCGCCGACAAAAGTAACCCCTATATGTCACCTTTTCAAGGCGACACAAAAATGATAAGAATCGGGATAAGAATAGCACCAAAATACAACATTAAATGTATTTCTGAGTATATTCTTTTACTATTTTTTGCATTTCTTTCAGTGTCTCAGCTTATCTATGTAAAGAATTCAAAGTTCATATTTTCAGGCTTTGGGCCTCAGTGGAGTTCCTTTAATATGGTATCGTAAATGAGTAAATACTAAGATGTATCTTTTTAAAGCAAAGATAAGTACCATTTGTATTCAAAAATAGTGTAAATAAGAAAACTTGATACAATTGAAATGAAACCTTTAAGAACGCCAAAACCCGCAAAATTGAAAATGATGTGCCTCGCTTGACATGGACGGTAGTAGTAAATGCAATATACCGTACACACCAAAATGATAAGCAATTAATTTAAAAATATACCATGCTCAAATTTGATATTTGAAAATATTCATGATTCCTAAATGGTCACTTTGCAAATATAAAATGAACATGTTTTGACTTCACACGAAGTAGATATGTTATGCTTTAAATCCTACACACTTTAATGAATAAATAATCTCATTAAAAACAAACTTGTAGTTGTTTGTTTTTTTTTAAGAAAGGACCAGCTTTATGCACAGTTTGTACATTTTATTTAAATAAGAAATATTCAGTAAGAATTTTATGGATTTCAATAAATTTCTGCAGTTACAATATTTTACTCAAAGATGAGCGTAATATATTCTTAATTATCTGCCACATGATATGAAGTTCTGCAAAACTTCTACTTAAACATAACAATGATATATTGCAAAAAGACAGACTGTAAAATTTGTATAATGACAAAATATATAAATATAAATAAAAGTTGAATATATATAAAGTTGAATATATATAAAGTTGAATATCGATCGATGTTAAAAACCTGCAAAACGTGTAACTCTCATGTTACGACTTTACCTACATTGTACAGAACACCATGCTGTCTTGATGCAATACTAAAGTTCTTGATGACGTCTTTTGTTAATTAAAAGCTTGGATTAATTTGGGTCAGCAACATAATAGGTAATAATTGATCCCTAGCAAAACAGCATGTTTCTTAGATAATAAAAAACATCCCGGGTAGTCTGCTAGAATGGTTTCATATTCAAGTACCATGGTGTAATATCTGGTATAATAGTTTGTGAATCTGGTATAAAAAAGATAGAAACAACTGTTATGCATGGCGAGCAATGGTGGTCAGTTAATTTGATTTTGTCACACCTTGAACAATGAGAATGACGGACTCTCAGTTGAAATAATCCGAGCCACAGTAAGATATTTTCTAATTACCATCGAAACAACATGTCTATAAATGCTGTGAAAATTGTTTGACAGTATTTATATTTGTTTGACAAAGTACTTGTACAGCATTCGATGAGTACATAATGAAAACTTCTTGTCCATGCCATTATTATATATGTAACATTACCGTACCAATTTGACAACAGTCATGTGGAATAATTGTGCTTATTAAAGTAAGGTTTTCAGGAAACAATATACATGTACATTGTAGTGTTTAGATGACAATGAAGGAATGAATTACACATTACATAGAATACCTATACAAACAGAATGCTCGTATTCAAACATTTTTTATCTCAAGTTGTCGTTTATTTCAATGAAAAGACAATAATTATTTCATTACAATTATAAAACGTTATGTTTCATTGATAGCGACTAAATGACGTCATCTCCTAGGCTTAAATGCACCCGTCCATTCCTTCTCTGCCAGATAAAATTTCCGGCATGGGTAAAACTAAAGGAATAATAACTGCCTATAATAAAATATGTAATATGTTGCGGTTCAGATCAAAATATCTGTTACGAGGGTATCCGACCATTTGGCGATAACAAAGCTTCTTAAATGAAGACAAAGGCAAAGTGAAACGCATTTTTTCGAAAATTGATATTATTTTTAATATGGCCCAATTTTCAATTAGGATTTTGAATTTTCTTTCTTTCCGACAATTTGATATATATACTTCAAATTCCATCCTAAAATGACATAAATATTAATAAATGGATTCATGCAAATTAAAAAGAACCTGTCGTCCTTGTCTGTTCTGTATCCCTCTTTTTTCATAAACCCTTGGTCAGAGGAACCTGTGGCCCACTCGGACCTTCGCGTGTAAGTAGGTTGTTATTTTGTCGAGATGTAGTGATTTGATTAGATAACTTATCAATTAGCTGCATATCTTGAATACCGCAGGAGCAAAAACGACTTGTATACGCACAAAAATGATACTAGAAGAATAAATTTGGAAAATATAGGCCCTCTGGCGTTCTTGTTCCTGTGGTGTAAGTACTTCTGTGAGCACACTGTTTTGTTTAAGACTCGAACTACAAGCACTGTACATTAGAACACACACACATGATCGACCAAGAAAAACCGAAAAAGACAACAATTTGAAAACTGGATACTGTCTTCTAAGAAAGATAAAAAGTCGCCTACCATAAGCAATTCATTAATATTTAAGCATTTTATATGAAAGAAATGAGATTAAGTATTTCATTTAACAGCCATAAAATGTCATAGGACAAAGGTTAAACATTATCACTAATAATAATTCATACTTTATACGTATATACTGACAGTCATGTCAGCGCTATTAATAACACATTGATTATATTAGAGTCTTTGATATAACAAATGTGTTGTAAGATAAAAGATATATTGATATATTGCCTGTTGCCATTTATAAGTGATATCGAGAATGATTTTAATTGAAAATTGAAAGTAACATAACCTTTGAAGAGTGTTGAAATTACATTTTAGGGTGTAGGTTAATATTTATGCTTGTGAAAACGACTTTAAAATTTGGTTGTTGAGATAACAGCAATACATGTACATATAAACTATAATAATCCTGAAGTTGTTTATTTTGAATTTTGTTATCTCAAACGCTTAGTTTTACATGTTAATTATGAAGTTGTTAAGGTAGACGCTTGATTTATGAGGAAACATTTGTTCTTATACAATTAGTGTTGACTTTAGAATACCACTTAAGCCGCTGCCTGGGGTGCCAGAGATGTAGACACCTTTCATAATATCTCACGAAGAGACTAACTAACACCGAGTAGTATGTGTTTATCAGCTTTCTGTTTTGTTTTAGTTGCTATCGATAGATCTCCTTTTTATATTTTCTTTAATAGGAAGTCGGGCAAACAAATTCTTTACGTTATGAAATATATTTTTAATCAATAGAGGAATTATCATATTTAATATTCCTTCTTTATATCGCCAAGATATGAACATTACACGATGAAATTTACATCTCGATTGTTTTACGAATCTATTTGCATGGGAGACCACCGTTTCGAGGCGATGGACAAGAACATGTGGTTTTGTGAATTCTTTTTGTACATTCTAAAGGAAATTGCCATGAAGTGCCGACCTCTTTGCAGTCGTCATATGTCTCATAACACCATCCACCGTTCACTGAAAAAGGAAATTGAATGATTACTTGCTAAGATTGTTTACATGGTTAATGTATATCGCATTTGTCCTTATTTCTTATTTTTGTAGTTATGTAATTAACGACATAACAACTTTTTAAGGTTTTAAGGAAAAAGATTAAAACATTTCAGATAAAATGAAAACATTTCATTTTTCAAATAAATTAAACCTTGACAGTACTGTCCTTCACAGGCCGAACTGCTAACCGAGGGTCCAGCACAAGTCCCAACAAAGTTGAAACGCCGATGACATGTTCTCGACCGTTTCCTTGTACCTAGCCCACAACGAGCCGAACAGCTACTCCATGGTTGCCACGAGCCCCATACAACATGAGCTGTAGTATATCATTTTATATGCTAGATATGCTTAAATTGGATTACATTCACAAAACATTCAAGAATTACAAAAATTTGGATAAAATGAGGCTCTAACATGCCTTTTACACAATGCATCTATGCACATATAAAATTTACTTTAGTCATTGAATGCTCAAACTTTTGAATGCACAAAATTCAATTGATATTTAACAATCTATATGATAATCATTATTTTCAAATACATGTACTAACGAGTGTGAAATGAAATGAAAAAGATACAAAAATCAACATTAGTATAATAAATCATTTTACCACAAGTAGCGCAGGACGATGGGCATCTATTCAGTACTATTTGTTCTTTGCATGCGTCTGGGTTAAGACGGCCGAATGTTGAACACAATGCAGTGTCGTAGTCGATACACAAATCGGTCCGAGTGGAAAAATATGCCCTTCAAAATGAATATTTCTAATTGTCATCTTGTTTTTCCTTTGCATTTAAGTATGGTTCTCGGTACCATATAATAACTAACCCTTTTCACGACAGAAAAGTAAATCTGGTATATATTTTAAAATGTACAGACGTTATTTAATTTCTAAGCTGATCTTAAGGCCAGAGTATTTATTATCTATATGTGTTGATAACAGAATTTATATCACAATTCATATTTATACGAGGATATATGAATAAAAACAATTGAGCGTAAGTACGAAATATCCACATCATTGAGAGTTTATTCTACTTTATTGTTAACGTAACATCCTTTTAGTTCTACACATTTGTTATTTGAGTTTGAAAGTGATTGAAACCCGAACGGTAAAAGTCAAAATCATGATCCCATAACTAGTATTCCAAAGCAGCAATCAACTCACCATCATTACAAATTTCTTGCACAAAGAGATTTTTTCGTTTCGGGGCTAAGTCTTGAGAAAAAGGGGAATGCTTGCATTGCAATCCAGCTGGTGTGAAGGGTGCGTTGTCCAGATGAAACAGGATTTCACGCAGGACGTTGCCTTGATTGAATGATGGCGCAACTTCTATCCAAGACTTGCATGATGCCTCACTATGATTTAGTATTCCAAGTAATTGATGTGGATCACTTCTTAACTGTTCCTTAAAATTGTCGCCATTTGGTACCTTCATGGTGGATAAGGTTGTCTATGTTGAATTGGTTTCCATTTCATAATTGCTTAGGATCATAATGGTAAGCCTGATGTCATCACATTTTACAACTCTATAATGAAAGTCATCTGGGCAATGCGCATGCCTATTCCACTGATCGTAATCCTAGACAGTTCCATGTCACCTAAAAGCATTCTTGGATTCATTGACATGTAGTTTACTGCTTATGGATCCATATGAAATACTAGCTACGTCTTCTAACTCATATAGAATATTACGACGGTTTTCCCACACTACTGTGTACCATCTCTGTGTTTTATGGACTGATACTAGTTGTCAGCTATCCTGAACTGGGATTTCATGTAAGGTTCATGAAAGGTTTTTTGCCACGTATGGACCCTACCGCCTTAAGTCGCTCCTGTATAAACAGCAGTGAATTGTTCTTCAACTTATAGAGCAGACTGTGTTTCCTGGACTAGAACCTTTGTTAGTGCCCTTTACTAGTTTTGTCAACACGTTGAAGTGGCACATATTAGGTTATTGTTATACAATGTACAAAACATTTTAAATTCATACGAAATATCGGCCGATTTAATATAGAATAAATACTTTCATAATAAATATCACTTTTAAGTTAGCTCCATGCCTATCTAAAATGAAGACAAATTATTGTTGCATTAAATGTCTACAAAACATCGAAACAATACCTGCTGGGTTATTGCTGCAAGCTTTCAGGTTACAATGGTCCGTTTTGCAACACACTGAACAAGATTTTTCATCACTCCGCTTTCCAATAACAGGAGCCATATTCACAGGTTGGGTGTTGCAGTCCTATGTAATAATTGTCAAATAAATAGACATATTAGGAGTTACTTTATTATTCATTTTATGTTAATATTTGAATATCGCGAAAAGATAACTACAAAATTACATAAATGATAGGATTCTTAAACACCTTGTTATCTTATGGAAATATGAGCGATGACGATCAATTATATCACAACACAACGCATGGGGTTTTGAACCTCGATATTTTATCACGTTTTATCACAACAAATGTTTTTCATTTGTGGTAGACAGATACAAAAATTAACCGCAATATCATCTACAGTTTTTCACTCCAGGAGCACTAAAAGTAGAATGTTATATTTAAATATCTTAAAATAGTTTTATTGTTCAACATGTACAGTAAAACAATCACCTTTCCACTGACACAACCAAATCTGTATACAACTCTATGAAATGTAAACACCTTTTCCGAGAAACAAACCTACAAGATAGATGCATATCTATTTATTCAAAAAGAAGATACATTATTAAGTTTAATTACTTGTTTTATGACAGTTTCGTTCAAATCCTTGTAATTGTTTTATGAATGCAGTCTTTCTCAACTGTTAATCTGAGGAAACTATCCGGCTAGCTTATGGATATAGGGTAGTTCTACTGATGATCTCGCACTTGCCTTAATAAATGCATGGAAGGGCAACTGAAGTCTTCCACCACCATTGAAGGCTGGAAAGTTGCCATATGACTTTTATTTTGTTGATGCGAACCAAAAACAATCAACTGTAAACATTGAATTGTAACATAATTTGACGAAGCAATTACTAATCTTGACTGATGTTTAATCAATTCGCGTATTATATATTACACAAATCAATGGGGAAAAGGGGTACATACTTTCAAGAATGCATGGTACAAACAACTTAAAAGTTGCAGTTCTTTTTAAAAATATATAAATTTTATACAGCTCAGTTTGTTGGAACGTAGTGTGCATCTGCAAACACTCGAGTCAAGGCTTCGATTTTGATTTTTTCTTCTGATTGTATATACTTTTGTCACTTTGTGATCAAACTGCATTCTTATGTTGTAGTTTACCGATGCAATTACGTTTGTAATGGAGTCTGTATACAGTGGCTTTAGTATCGATTCATTTATCTGTACTCTCAGGTCATGTATTCTTGCCGCTAGTAAACTGGATGACTCTACCAAGTCTTAAAATTGTATAAATGTTTACGGGTTTTTGTTTGCTTGTTTTTTTTTTGTTTTTTTTTGTTTTTTTCTACGATAATGGAATCAAAGCTCTGTACATGTAGTTTGCTTAAATACACTGGTTTATACTCGAAATCGTTCAAATATAAAAAAGAAAATGTACACACGAAAATATAAATAATTAAAACATTGAATCATTTATAAATACTCTCCAATATTAAACGATTTACCTCATTAGGTTTACATTGAATGACGTTCTTGCACTGACTTGGAGAATCTACCGAATCACAGGACAGACATCTTGGAGGCTTTGTTGAATTGTCTTAAAATTAAAACATATCATTGCTTATTTTTCAAAGTGTTAAAGGTATAATAAAAAAGAAAGTTGAATAAACAATCACCGCTTTAACTAATGATGAAAAAAGTGTGTACATAGCGTACCTGCGAGTTGGCAGCTGTGCAAGTTGCATAGATCATCATGACATGCTTGTGCACAGAAAGAAAACCCCAGTGTATCATGTCTTTGTTGTGGCTTCTGCAATCAGATATTGCAATGTTTGAAATACAATACTCTGTTTTAGTTTCCAACTTTATTTGGCATCCAATGAAAACTCTGCATTTCTTAAAAATTCTGTGCATTAATTTTCATAGACGAACAAATGTCGATATTATATCAATTCCGTCCAAAATCGACTTCTGTTTTTCATAGTCCTTCATTGAACCGCATAGCGACGTAATAAAGTGAATGATAACAAGGCCAAATAAAGATTTACACTTGATATGTTAGTATTCATCCGTACCTGTTCTACAGAAATTAGAAACATTCTCCGGTCGCTATCTCTCCCGTCCAATTTCTAATTTCTGTAGAACAGCACAAAGATTAAGGCTAGATAAAGTAAGCACACGCCATCTCTTTATAAGCAACATGTCATGTTTTAATGATAAAACAACTTATTATAAGTTCAGCGGTAATGCATATTTCTTTTACTTGATTACATGAAAATAAACAGTCACGTATTTTTTTCTGCAGATTACAATAATATGTATTACAAGCTCCTTGGTGCATCCAGTTGTGTGTTTCACTTCCGATGTCAAGAATCCATCCGCTCGACCAAAGCAGGCCTACATAAAAAAATTGAATTTTGTCAAATTTATTTATATTGTTTGCAAAATAACGCATACGATTTCGAATATCATAAAATTACATTTAAAGAATATGTGGCAGCATAGGCATTTATGAATTTATTTCTACAGTTAAAGTTATTTATCATTTTATATGGAAATCCAAATACCGATATGCTTCAAATTTGCTACCTTTATGACAAATTTATTTACATTCATTGCTTCGTTTTCAGATGATAAGCATCTAATATTCCTTAGATACGTCATGAAAACAGTATAAACACTCTCCTCTTTCTAAATAAGACAAAGCTAGGGTATTCATTTTTAGGCCTGATGCGTCTTTGAAAACTTAACAGTGCCATTTTTTAATACAACTTCACCGTGTCCCACTTTTATAACGCTGGTTTATTTAAGCCACACCTTCTTCATTATAATTTCGCTCTTATTGCAAAAACAAATATAAAGATAAGATGATTCTAATTTTGAATTGCAAAGTACGAGATAACTATTTGAGTATAATTTAGAGCACGGCTATAAGACCTAATGTGGCATATATATATACTAAAAATATGATAAAAAAGAAGAATAAAGAAAATAAAGCGCATGTTTGGCATATATTATATGAATTTTAGTTACAAAATTGACTTAAGAAATCTAATGATAAGAAATAAGATGATATTGTGGAATTTCAGCCTTTGTTATCTTCAATGATTTCTTGCACTCTCTATTAAAGTACAGGTCCGTATAATAACACTTTAAAAGAATCATTTTGTTGTTGTTGTTCTTCTTCTTCTTTTGTTTTGTTAAAGATACTAAGTATAAACATTCTTATTGATATCTTCATTATTCCTACATGAACGGATTATTTTTAAATGTATCAGTAGACTTTGAATTCGATAGCGAGGAAATGAACTCCATGTGTCATTTAAAATTGGCTGTCAGTTCTCATAGAAATGAAAGATGGTCCGTTGATTTACAATCAACGACATGAGCATCGCACCGCCATTAGTTAAATGATTCTCACAAAATGTCTCACCGCTGAACCAGACATCATGTGGGAGAAGTGGTCAGTCATTTGAAGAAAAATTGTTAACTACTGGCTAGTTATGCAGCCGATCAAGACCGCCGAGATATGACCAAACGGCGTAAAACAACATATCGATTCGTATGATTGAAAACATTTTCAATACATGTGTCGTCGGTAACTCTTTTTACTTAAAATCATAACAATACAGCATCACTTATTTTCTCAGTCCTATAGTCACAAACAGTTTATAGGAACATTTAACGTGTCGATACGTGTGCATAATTAAAATGGCATAGATGGTCAGTGTTATTCAAAAAGATTGCAATGATTAAACGGCATGGCAGGCACAATGAAATAATGTCCAATACCTCTCCATCCGGACAAATAGTGGTGTTGAAACACTCCTCGTTGCTTTTTAAATCACTGCATGAATAGCACACCAAAGAATGGACGCCTGATAAAAAGGTGAACAATGAAATTATATGCAGCTTTTTATTTTGACCTCCGACTTACTGAGTTTTTATTATTAACATATATAAACTTGATTTGTTATACTATTTAATGAGCTGAGACAAATACATGTATTAATAAAATCAACATTTTCATAAAAGTGTTTGTCGTTGGAATAGATGTCACTTATTTCAAACGAAAACAAAATACTTACAGCTAAAAGAGCTGATTAATAGTATTGTATCCAGAAATGACGAAACTGAAAAAGTGCAATAAATAGTGCTATACTTCAATCTTACGGTTGGTATGTTTAAACATTTATATAGTTTATATAAATGTCTTTTGTAAATGATTTATTTTAATACGTGAACAGACCATTCAAGTGCTCGTTTTACTAAATGTATATCAATGTACTGATATAGCTATATAAGATTACTTTATGCAAAATTAGTAAATCACTTTTGATATATACATGTACGTTTAGTATAACTAGTGTAGTGTAATTAAATCATGTGCTCATACATGCTTGTTTATTATGTCATATTTCAAATATCTATACATTACCAAGCATCTTTCCAATAAAAGCAAAATATTAAAATATATATGAAAAGTAAATTTAAATGTAAACTTTATTGTAAAACTCAACGTTTACTTAACTATTCATGGTAAGATTTAACTAACTTAATGTAACGTTATCAAACATATACATGTACTAGATAATGTTTGGGTTTAAATGTACAAATAGTTTCCTTGATCCTTATCTCATTTCAACGAATGAAGACATAATTATATTTATCTAAATTATAACCTTGTTCATATATTATTCCAACTGAAATGCTAAAACGATGGGAAAACATTTGTAAATCATCAACACTTAAAATGTTCATTAGAGTATTAAACTTTCTTAATGGAAAGCGATCATTTTATGATATGATAAAAAATAATGAAAAGTTATAAGAAAAGTGTCTCGTATAGAAAAATAGAAAAAAACAGTGTTGTTATATCGTCATCATATAATATGTTCCAATTAATAATTCTGACAAACTGCCATTTTGTTTCTGCTATGATTTTGATACTCAATTGTTCGATGTAGATACAAAATTTTGAACCGGTGGAAGGAAATTAATTGAACTGCAGGGAAGAAATGTTGCCCATAATGAGGCGATGTGCAGAGCGCAGCTTTGAACTTTCTCAGGTCAAGGTCAGGGTCACGGACGAACGGACATGCCGGACTGTCATTTTGTGTCAATATCAAAATTTTGTGTTCGCTCTGTATCTTTTGAACCGATAGAAAGAAATTATTTTTTTAAGCAAAATAAAAGTAAAATTGTTTAGCAAAATATTACTTATATGGAGTCGGTGTGCAGAACACAAGTTCGGATTTCCTAATATCAAAATTGGATTAATTGATTTATATAGGCTTCCAGGAGTTTTCGTGTCCGGTCTATATCTTTCTAACCGGTGAAATGAAATTGAAACTACTTGCAGAAGTGTTAACCATAATGAGACGATGTGCCGAGCGCAGGTTTGATCCTTCTCAGGTCAAGGTCACACTTAGTCATTTTGTATCGATATTAAAACCTGCTAACAGACGGACGGACATGCCAACATTTGGGGTTTATGTGTTGTTTTTTCTTTGATATTTATGTGGCCCTTTTCCACATAAACCAGTCGGTTTATGGGATTTATTTCTTTTTAACTAAGGTTATGGACGAAATGAAGCTCACAGAACATTGGCTGTTGCCCGGACGGACGGACAACCAGGTGCATCGCATAACAATTTACACGGCGTATAAAAAAGAAAATAAAGTAATCTACAATTTTTGGTTGTTCATAATGTGGCAAAGAACAAATAATACTGGAACGCTACTTTCGTCCATTATGTTTTATAAAAATGTACTTGATTTGATGGGACAGATAAACAAAGAGGCCTATTTGTATCCGTATTTCTGAACATTTCACCAGTAAACATAAGCCTATTTTACAGGTCTTTCTTGATCAATATAACGGCATATTTCGTGTCTCTAGAACAAGAACAATATATTTTTTGTAAGCCTCAGGTGTCATAATTTTCTTTTTTCCTCATATAAATCTGCATTGAGGGTAGACAATATATAGTACAGTTATGTCGTTGAAGTTGTGGGAAATATGTTGGTTCACTTTGTGATTAGGCCACAAAATGGTAAGACCGTGTTTCAAGAATTATTTTATTCTTTTTCATACCAACCCTATTTGAAAAAGAATTATCCTCTATTTGTTTATACAAACCTTTATTTGAACTTTCCTATGAAGTGATGCGGCGTTTATCAAACTAATGGCAATCTACCTAAAATCCATTCAATGTACGATATTCAACAGAGAAACACGTGTATATATTTTAATACGTTTGATATATAATAAAACATGTTTATGATATTCTTTATTTAAATTTATTAGAACTAATTGGATAGTAAAGCTCTTTGAAGTTTTTTTTAATTATAACTCTGAGTTAGTATGTCTCCAACCGGTTTCTTCCAATGTGCATAATGATTTAGACAAACTGCCATAATGAACAGAATGTAGAAACATTTATCAAAATGAATATAAATTAATTTAATTATCTTGAAATCAACACACAGGTATCTCACGTTTGAAACAAAGAACCGTGACTTACCCCACTTAGAACTATGATTTACATGTATTAATGTATGTAATAAAACCAATAAAAGTTCTTTGTGATGTCTTTTGTCAATACATTTCGGTAAGCAAAATATTAAAATTTCATAAAAATGTGAAAATTGATACCTTGCTAAAACAGCATCTTACTTGGAAAATTTAGATTATTTTAGCAAGTTTGCTGGAAAAATTCATATTTTAGTACCAAGGTGTTATACATCGTGATTAATGATTCTGGAACAAATAAAGATGAAAACAATGGGAGGGCGAACAGGAATGACGAGTTGATTTGACTGTTTAATAATGTATACATCATGAATAAAGAAAAGAATGGAGACACCTCTCTTGTTTTAAAAGAAAATGTCACCGCAGGATATTTTTTATTAACCATCGTAATAGCATGTCTGCAGTTGGTGCGAAAATTATTTGAACACATTTATTATCCATTTATTGTCAAAATATTCAGGTGTTTGATTAAGTACTTACAGATAATATAGTACAGTGTATATGTGACATCTATCCTTAATGTGCCGGGATGGCAGAAGCGTTCCTACCGAGATGATGTGGTGTGGGCAGCACCGCTTGTGAGCCGGTGAGAGAGAGAATTGTAAGGGCGGGTTTGACTGAGGGGAATGGAGATAGTGATGTACGTGGGTTTGGAAATGAAGAGCTTATCATAGGAACACGAGAGCTGGCTTGTATAACTGGAACGAACAGTATAGATCAGAAGGGGTCGAGGAGTAGAATAGTTGTGAGGGGTAGGTAGGACTAAGGATGGCAAGGGTGACGCGCACCCTACAGTGGTGCGGTGGAGATGCGGGCGTGTGTGTCGGGTGTAGTGTGGCGAAGTGGAGGTACGCAATCAGGAGAGCAGGAGGAAGTGCGGTGTTGACGAATAGAAGGTCTTAGATGTCGAGTCAGGAAGGGAGGTTAACCGTGGGAGTGAATTTATTGTAGCTGTTATTTTCAGCCTAGGTAAAGCCGATATATGATCGGTAGGGTGTGAAAATCGCATGGGTGTCTTCAAATTTGTTTGCTTTCGCGCTGCAACTAATGAGTCTGTTGAATCTCGGTGGATGTCATTTGCTGAAGTATCGTCTCTTTAATTCTGGTGGCAGTAAATGAAATGCCGACTCGTCGTAGATTCAGCTGGTAGGCGCTGTGCGAGGAAACATTTGTACCTGCGGTAATAAAAATGGTGAAATGCTAGTATCAATAGGGTC
The DNA here is from genome assembly GCF_026571515.1 of Ruditapes philippinarum. NCBI lineage: Eukaryota > Metazoa > Mollusca > Bivalvia > Venerida > Veneridae > Ruditapes > Ruditapes philippinarum. The sequence goes on from NW_026856362.1 coordinate 16,133, forward strand.
TAGAGAGGTAGGGTTAAAAGCCTGTTAAGAGAGACAAGAAACTTCAAAAGAGCCAAATCTGTACTAGTTATTATGTGGGGCGCATCGCGGCAATGCGCCCCAATGGGGGATAACGACAATTCAGGCGGTTACATGTGGTGAACGACGAATTATGCAAGCGTGAGCGCCGACGCTACGCAAAATAGTTCAACTTGGGGGGGCGGCGGAGAACTCCAAATATTGAGTTCGGCGCGATCTAGGGGTGTTGAGGAAGGTTGGATGCGAAATTTGCGTACTGAGGAGAGTTTTGCAATCTCTTGAAAGTGGTGTGTGGGGTAGTGTTGGCGTGTGTAGGCGAGGTGTGGTGGGTGTGGTGAGCGTACGCCAGGCGGGGTCGAGCTTTAGCGCAAGTACTTGCATAAATATAGTACAAAATACTTGTAGTCACAAGTAATTAAGTGTATAGAACTCAAATTAGCAGAAATGGAAATACGGGAGTTCAGATGCAGCGTAAGCTGTGAAGGGCTGTATGAGGCCGTGAATGGCGTGTCAGTAGAGGGGTGGTAAATGTTAAGAAGAAAAAGCTTTGCAGTGCGTAGGAATGACGAACTATTTTCGGCGGCTTAGCGTCTTTTGCGCCGGGCAATCGCCCTTGTTTAAAAAGTTTATCCGTGAAGAGATTGCAGGAAGTTTTGCTTTGAATAGGTAGGAGTTCCAGCGGTGTTAAAACGGTGGGTAAGTGTTATATTACGAGAAGAGAACGCGGTGTGAGTCTGCGCGTTGTTACGTGAGAGCGGTTGAATAACTTGCTTGTTTTTGCAATTTATCCAGTGGCGAAATCGTCTGTCAAAAATCGTGTTGGTGTGCAGGAGACATATTACAGCGTTCTGGCTGGGCGTTACAGAGATGAAAGGTGACAACGGTGGTAGTTCAAGAGGAGTGCGTGGGATGGGTTCGGATGTGTGTTAGTTTTCATAACTGTTTATATTTAAGTTGCAATCAAAAGCTGTATTTTTTACAAATGTTTCTTCACAATCGGCCATTATCGGGTAAAGCTTTTTTGACTACTGAATTGACCTATATCAAATTTTAAGGGAATGGTGTGGCGAGTTCGCTTCCGCGTGCAGAGAGCGCGGAGGTGTTGGCTGCGGCCAGACAGTGTTGTCGAGCAGAGTGTGTGAGTAGTAGTAGTGTTTTGTGTGAGGGTTGAGTTGTGTGACGAGGTCTAGGGGTAGGGGTAGCATATTGTTGGGATGGCTTACCTGAGCGGCGGCTTTGTTGTAGAGTGAAGAGTGATGACAATCGAGTTAAATGAGTGGCTGAGTTAGGAGTTTGTCTGGCGAGAGAGATGAACTGGGTCCGTCGGTGGCGAGTGGATCGCAGGTATGCGGTAGCCGTCTTTGCGAAATCTGCTTGAAACGGACCCTATTTGCAACATGCAGAGGTCATTCACTGCTTAAAACAAAACCAGCGATGGGATAACACATGTAAAAATTCATTGTAATAAGAAAAAGAAGGTATGAACACTTAGAAACAGGTAAACCACGGAACACTAGATTGTTTTTATTATGCTGCGGATTCATCATGTGCCTGTGTTTTTCATGTACTGCAACTTCATAAATACAGCCGACAAAAAAATCGACATGTCTTGCCTGTCCCATCACCTCGACATACTTTTCGGCTGCAATGTGAAGCGCGGTGGGTGGCGTGATTAGTAGGTTGATGCGGAGTGGGTATAGATAGTGTGTGAGGTATGTTGCAGTTGTACATATCATCTGTCGGAGGCAGGGGAATGGCGGATGATTGTCGAAAGAAGTGAAAAGTGGGAAAAGGTTCGTGTTAAGAAACACGGGCCTACTTTCCGGGGGGTTTTACAGGGCACGTGGTGGGCTACCTGCTCTTTCAATGTTGAAGTTTGCATATTAAACAGACGGCCGTGGTATGAGTTGGTTTTGGTAAGGAGCAGCGAGTAGTTGGGCGGGTGAGTCGCACGGGGATTAGGTTAGGCTCACTTTTTACAATGTTAGCAGATGCGATATGCTGCGACATGCAACATGGTCGAGCTTACCATGGTAATTATGCCTTGTAAAGAAGGACTGTTCGCTTATAGGAATACTTGTCATTATTTAAAGAAATCTGCCCAATTTTCTTTACAGTTATGTGGTGAGTGAGGCTAATGCTTAGGAGAACTGGTGAAAGATGATGGCATGAAAAGTGGATAGGATTACATGAAGGGAAATAGCCGAGAGGATGAAATGCGTGAGCAGTGTAGCGTGTTAGTTCGAGTAGTGTTGCTTAATGGGTGTCAGGAGTTGAAGGTATGTAAGTGAGAGATGTAGAAGAGAGAATATTGTATTATTAGGAAAAGGTTTTATTTCAGGTGTGTAGATTAAAGCTGTTTGTTAGTTTCAACTTGTGGCACAGTTGGTTGTTTGGCTGAGAAGCTGTGAAAAATTAATTATACAGGCCATTAAGGTAAAACATGTTAGCTTGTTTCTGACAATGATGAGTAGGGAGGATATGATATATATATGGTAGTGTAGTGAGGTAAGTAGTATTGGGTGAGTATGAGGTGAGGTATATTATATATCCATCTTACCGTAGCCAGAACAAAAGAGAACCAAGAATCATTCCATAACAATAGGGAATATGGGGCCATGGCCTCTAATAAACAAAAGGAAAAACATAGTAATGGTCCTTTATCCCTTTTCGTCACACGGGCAACATTTGTGCGTGTCCAGAGGTGAGCGCGATGAGAGTGGTATCTATGGTGTGAAAGGTGAGAGAGAGAGAAATGTCGGGAGTTCTGGTGGTACAGTGTAGAATTTTGAGCCAAGCGTTTCGTGCAAAGAATTGTAGTGGTGACAGGTGAAGGCTGAGCGATTGAGATGTAGTGGCAGTTATGTTTGCGTGAGGTTAGTGGCGTTGGGTCCGAGGAGGTTGGGTGTCGGAGATGAGTGAATGTGGGTGTAAGGAGGAGCCCGGCGGAGTTTGAGAATGCTTTGGTGAGATGGATCGGAAGAGAGGGGTAAGTCGTGTAAGATGGTGGATACTGTCTCGAGTGGTGTGGGAGTGAAGCCTGTGGAAGGTAGGAAGCGATGAGGCAGGAGAGTGTGTGGTGTGTGCAAGGTAGTGGGCAGTATAGAGTGAGAGAGTGAGATGGATGAGTGTGTGTGAAGGGCGGTTTGTGGCGCGTAGAGTAGGAGGAGCTGTGCGTGAAAGTTGTGTGGACGATGTGTGAAGGGCGAGAGCAGCAGGACTCGAGGTTGAGTGTGGAGAAGATGCGGTGAAGTGTGGCACATAAGAGCCAAAGTGTGTAGTTAGGATGGTAGGTGGCGGAAGGTATCGATGTTCGATGTGAGTGCGGGAAGTCGTGGGGTGGGGTAATTGAGGAAGCAAGAGAAGTCGGATGGAGCGGAAAGAGCATGGTGTGCGCGTGTCATGACGAGAGGAGCGCGAGGAGCAAAGTGTGGTTGCGGGGAGCTGGAGGGCGGTGGGAGTGCGAGGAGGCGCGGCGTGGAGGCGAGGAGTCCGCGCAGTCTGATCAGGATCCACTGTGTCGCTATCAGATTTCTCTACTTGTATAGGGTTTGGAAGCGAACAGCATGGATCCTGATCAGACTGCGCGGACACGCAATGTTTGGTCTGGATCCATGCATGTCGCAAACCCTTATGTGGTTGGGGTTGGTCAGTGAGAGCAGCGGGGTGCTCAGTTAGCGGGACATGTAATCACTAATGGGATATTGTGTGAAAGTGTCAGTGGTGGCATGTGCGGCTGTTCACGGTGCAAGGAGCATGGTGACAGTTGAAGTTAGTGACGTTGAGTAGTAAGCATTCAGTAAATTCTATCATCTCATCTGACTTAGCTGTAATACATTTATAATTATCAGAATCACTCACATTACAATTTATTGACTTTTGAAAAGTTTGTTGTTTACTAAAGCAAATAAATTAGATTTAATTGGGGTGGACCTAGTCAAAGTAATGTACCTAAACCACTTATCCTTTTAAGATATACTATGCTCATCAGTAAAATATTTTAATCAATGAAAATATTGAATTCTATGCATTCTTTGTGAATATGTCTAAATGTGATGAATTAACTGATGCATTGGGAAAGCATGGTCCTTCTTACGAGACAAAAAATTTTTAATTGTTGGTCGGGCTTCGGTGTGAGAGGGAAAAGGGAGCTGTCGAGGTGTGCGGTGAGAGCAACGGTGTGGTGTGTGTGAGTGTGGGGCGCGAGGGCGTATGAGCGTGGTGGTTGGTTAAGCATTTACATAGCACGGTTTAGTAAACACAAAAAACGGATGCTGTGAGTTTGTATGGGTTGTACGAGAGAGGTGTGTGTAGCAATATCCCAATGTTCTATTTATATTAATTATGGATTTTTAATGTGAGAAAGCAATCCAGCTAGGCTTTAAAAAAAAGGCGGTAGGTTCTACTCAGACGCTCGTTATGTTGAAATCTGCACGAGAGGGGGTTTGGCTCTGGTTGTGGCGCAGTGTGTTGGGTTTGGGGGGTAGCGGCTTTATAGAATCAGATAGTTCTAACGCGAGAAAGAGAAGCTGAGAGGAGAAGTGAGTGGACAGTTATGGCATATCTCGGTCAGCAATAAACTTTCAAAAACTCATTTCAGAAAACAGAGATGTTGTTTGACAGTACAGTAATAGTAGGAGTTGATGAGGGAAGATAGATTGCAGTTAGATAACTACATGAGACGACGTTATCACCAGACATGAGATGAGTTTCAATGTGTGTTGGCAATGTGTGTTGAAACACCCATTTTAAATAAATACAGCTCAGAGTGAATTTTTCAAATAATTAATTCTGTTTCAAAAGTTTTTATTTAGATGTTAGTTGAGTTGTCAAGTACTTTATTTTTTTAGGATGGCCACCAAATACGTAAAATCCATACTGCGAGTTACTCGGTCGATTTCAGCGTCGAGTAGTGCGGTTCTCGGATGATTTCCGAATGATCGTTTAAAGTTGGTTGGTGCAACATATCAACACAGTGCTGCATGCACTTCGAGTTTTCTATGTTTAGATTCATTGAATGTTGTAGCTATAATAGGAGTGCAAGAAATAGTTTAATAAATTTAAAATAAGAAATGTCAATGACAGCATTTTTATATACCTATTTAAATTGTCTTCCCTAAAACACAGGATAATCTTGGAGCGCAGTGAGGGCCTTCACGGAGTAGAGAAAATTCTGTATATGTTAGAACAAAATACCAGTACCATATATGAAAGACTGACTATTTTTATGCTTCCCGAAAATTTCGGGGCATATAGGCGCCGCTTGTCGTCCTGTCCCTTTTCTTGTCCGGGACATAACTTTGAGGGAAGGAACGAGGAGGTGAGGGTGCGCGAGTGGAGAGGTGTGGTGTGAGGTGAGTGGGAGCTGGTCGGAGTGTGGGTGAGGGGTGCGAGCGGAGAGAGCGGGAGCGTGGGGCGCGTTGGCGCTAATGTGTGGAGTGGGATTCCTCTTTTTATTGTGACGAGCTGTGGGAACTGTGTGTCGCGACGATAAGAGCTGGCTGAAGAACTGAGGTGAGAGGAGTGATCAGACATGAAAGCTTGTGGAGGTAGATAGGATCCGCGTGAGAGGGGGTTGTGCAGGGCAACATGACGGAACCTCTGTTTTCTTTTTTTTTTTAAATTTTTTTTGGGGGGGGGGAAAATTTTTTTCCCCCCCCTTTGTTTTTACTGTTTACCTTTGAACTTTGTATGGGACATAACTCTAAAGCATAAAGGTATCAACATGAAACTTTGGTAGGTAATAGATTCTCATTCGAGTTAAGTGTGCAGTGCTTAAGAACCGTACTCTGCCTTTTTCCTTAATTTTTGAATTCACCCGTTGTTTATTATACACTTTGAAATTTGTTCCGGGACATACTCTAAACTGTAAGAGGTATCAACATGAAACTTTAGTAGGTTAGATAGATTCATTGAGTAGAGTGTGCAGTGCAAAGAACCGGTAACTCTGCCTTGCTAATTTTTTTGAATTATCCCCTTGTTTATTTTACATTTGAAACTTTGTCCAGACATAACTCAATAAACTATTAATAGGTTATCAACATGAAACTTTGTAGGTAATAGATCTCATTGAGTAGTGATGCAGGAACAAAATGAACCTTAACCTGCCTTGCCTACTTTGGGGTGGGGGTGGTGATCCCCCTGTGGTGGGTGGGGGGGGTGGTGGGGGTTTGGATTTTGTACGCTTTTAAAGGCGTGTTGCCGGGACGGTGAGCGTGCTGAGGAGAGGTGGTAAGAGAGGATGCGCGAGCATGAGGGCGTGTGTTAGTGGAGGTAGATCTCAGGGTGTTGAGTGAGGTGTGGCGAGTGAGCGAGGTGAGCGGTGAGACGATGGCTGCGCGTGATGTTGAGGAGTGTGCGCTGGGGTGTGTGGCGTGTGTGTGAGCAGAGCTGTTGGAACTGTTGGTCGGGGGCGGCGGGGGGAGCAAGTTTACTCGTGAGAGATATCAGGAGAGTGGTGCGCGAGCGAGTGGAGGAGCGTGGAGTAGAGTATAGTGGGGGTGCGTGGGTGTGAGTGCGAGTGGGTTGAAGAATCATGTAGCTGCGTGCGCGGTGCGGCGTGGATTTGAGGAGTGAAGTGCGCGCGTTGGAGTGTTTAGCTGTTGAGCGTGTGTGGGCGAGACAGGTAACGTTGGGTGAGAGAGCGTGAGTGTGAGGTGGTGCAACAGTGAGAGACTGTTGGAGGTGGGCGTAGAGTAGTAGAGTGGAAGTGAAGCGTGCGCGCGCGTGCTGGTACGGGAGGGTGGAACCTGGAAGAGCGAGAGGCGCTGTGTCTAGAGAGTGTTGTGAGTTATTTACCCCTAGTGCGGGTGTGGTGTAGCTTGAGTGTGTGGAGTCGCCGGAGAAAGGCTCGGGGATTTGATGCAGTGAAAAGGAGCTGAATGTGTAGAGTAGGAGTGCTAGAGTGAATAGGAGAGGTGGGCGGGAGGGTGCGAGGAGAAGAGAGAATGGAGCGTGGCGCGCTGTGGTGCGCTAATTTGAGTTTTGGCCCTTGTGTTCATTTTTGGTGAATGACGGTGGTTGCGTGTGTGCCAGAGAAGTTCTGCGGGGCGTCACGCGGGCGCGGTTCAACCGGGGGGGGTGTGCGTGTGGGTTGACGGGTTGGGTTTGTGATCGTGTAGCTGGTGGGGTAGGTGTGAGGGTGGAGGGTAGGTGATGGAGACGGCGAGGACGCAAAGATGAGATAAAAGTGTGGCTGGTTTTGCACAAATACGTCAGTCAGTCTGTCGAGTGAGATTTAGTTGGTCGTTGACAGCGTAGCAGATGCTCTGTGTTGCGTGAGAATTGTCGGTGAGGTGGAGTGAAGGTGTGGTAGTAGATGGAAGAATGGTTGGTAGTGGAAGCTGTGCAGAACGAAGAAAGTAGTGATGGTTAAGAGGAGGAGATGTTGTAGTAGTTTTGCGTGAGGTAGTGGCATTTGCTACTTGCAATGTTGGAAGGAATGATGAGTGCGTGGCGTCGCGGCTTTGGCGTGGCGAGAGGTATTGCAATTTGCAGCGCTGCTGTCGGCGTTGAGAAGAGATAGCGAAGGACCGCGAGAGCTAGGAGCAGACAGTAGATATTCTGGTAGGGGGTAGGTGATATTTGTTTATAGATTAACAAGTTTGGGCAGGTCCTTGAATTTGTTTGGTAGTGTTAGGATCGGAAGGTGTGAAGTTTGTGTGGTAAAGGGATGTTATATGAATGATGCAGCTGGTGGAGAATAGTGGGTTAGCTGGGATGGTATATTGCGGAGCAATTTCAAATGAGCTCTTCGAAAAAATCATTTGAGCAAAAATTATATAGGCAGAAGTGATACCCCGTTCTGTCATCATCAGTTTTTTTGTTTTCTGGATGGTTTTATTTAAGAAATATTTTGTTCCAGTTATTTACAGATGTTGTTATGATTATTGGAATAAATACAGTGGAAGGTTTACACTGAGTGCGGGTGGGGTGCAGCGTACAATCCATGGGTAACATCTTGGGGGAATGTTTCCATGATAGGTAGGTACGAGTATAGGATGTGAGTGATATGGGAATAACTATATGGTCGCAACCATGCTTGGGTGGGTTGTGCGTGCGAGCGTATTTGAAAAAGTATGAGAGGCTATGTGTAGTAACCCAGCGTCGCGCGTTCTGGCGGTTGGGTTGGAAGTTTATTGTAAGTGCAGAGGAGTGATCTCGATGATTGCGTGTGGAGTATTCGAATGGGTGAAAAGCTGTACAATGGTGGTATTGTATAGTAAACAATGTGCATGGGGCAGGAGTTGACCAGAGTTGGGGAGTAACGCTGCCTACAAGTTATTAGAAGACTTCGACATGCGGATTTAGGGTCGATAGAGGTGTAAGGTAGGGTACTGGACAGGATCCGATTTATCTAGCATTTAGGCTGAGTTTTCGTCCCTTTTTCAACTTAGATTAGTTGTAAGGAGTTTTGCTTGTAAGCATGGTTATCTCCATGACTAGCTGAAGGCGTGTGTGTGCGCTTTTTGGACATGTTAGCATCGGTAGTGAGAGTGAAGCAGTGATTTTAGGTTGAGTGAAAACGATCTTAAGCCAAGGCCTGTGTGTACGCTTGGTTCGGTCGAGGTGGTTGTTGTTTGGATGGTGTATTCGAGTAGGTTAAGCAGTTTTATACTCGATAAACATCGCTTGGTGACAACTGGGTTTGTCGAATTAGTCGAGCTTACTGTGCCCGCGTGAGCAGTGTGTTGTGGGTTAGTATAAGAATAAGGTGAAACAGGAGAAGTTTGAGGAGTGTGGAGGAGTGTGCGACGAAGTAGCAGAACAATGAGGCTGGGGAGGGGTTGGGGTAGGACAGCACAGCTAGGGCGGTAAGAGTGCTAGGTGCTGAACCAATGGCAAGACCTGTAGTGGAGAGGAGACGGATTTTAAGTTCACAAAAGGACCAACATATTCTTTAAACCCATCTAAGATATAGATTGGAGAGAGTCCTAGGCTTGTTGCTCGCAAAAAGAGTGGTTAAAATTTCGAATTTATTTGCAAAGCGCAGCGATGTCTATGAATACGGAAAATATCGGTGAAGCCATGGGGACAAGTCTGTGGTAGACGATATGGATGCCTGATCGGGATCGAAGCCTGGTGCAAGTTCCAATGCCATATGTCAATGGGACTTGGTAAAAATGAGGTGATAGACTCGCACGTTCAGATACTTAGGATATGTCTACTATTCTTATCGAATAAGTCGAGTAAGAAAGTGTGACTTCTGCTTGAAAGTAGGAAATGGCATCGTCATTCTGTAACAATAGACCACATACAATCAACTAATTGCGCCGCCCAGCAGTGGCGTTAGCGCTATTGATTTTTCAAGTAAGCTTGGAAGGTCGAGATGGTTCCGATATGTTTCTTAAGTTTTGCACTGGCAGATAACGAGGACAAAATGGATTTGTCTAAAATAGATTTGGATTCTGTTTGAAGCACGTTCTGTACAGAAATTCATCCCCTTAATAGTTATTTTTAGCACCATTAGCAGATTATGTTTGAACTAATACAAAATTACAAAATAACTTTGAGGTCGTTTCTACCATATGAAAACAACTAAAATATTTTATTAGGACAGCTGGGGTCGAAGTTTCCCTGAGGTAGGCCTCCTGTCACACGCTTTCCCGCCCGCCAAATCTGTTTTTATCCAAAAATTAATTTAATGTTTATGATTTAGCAGTTTAAATTCTGCTCTGGCACCCAGGGTTGGAGAAAAATACAATTTGAACAGGAATTTTCAAATTAATGTTGTTTTCCCCTTGAACAGGTTATATTTTAAAATGTTTTCTATGTTTTACAGTAGTTTGGGATTTTGTCCACTTTTCTTCCTTTTTTTTTTTTTTTTTTTTTCTGACTATTGACTATTTATTATATATATATAAATATATATATATATATTATATTTATATATATAATATTATATTATATATTATATACATATATTTATATATATTTATTCCATCTTACTGTAGCGAACAAAGTGGAAAAAAATTAGAGAAATTTCATTTCCATAACAATGCAATATGGGGCCACCCCCTCTAATAAAACAAAAGGAAAAAAACAAAGTAATAATGGATCCTTTATCCCTTTTTCCGATCACCACGGGCCAGCAAAACATTTTCTTTCAAGTAAGACCATACCCCATTATATTATAGTTTAGAAAGTTAAAAAGCGAAATGTTCCCAATTGTTATATATATATTATTTTGGTTTTGAAAATCTTTTGGGTTACATTTAATTTTTGACCAAATAGTTTCTCAAAAGTTATTTTTTTGGACATTAACTGAATAATTAGTGGCATATTTTTCTAACTTTTTTTTTTCCAGGGGGTTTTTTTTTCAGATTGATGATGTAAAATTAAGAGGCCCCATTTTGAGAAGGGCTTTTTTTAAAAGGAACAGAGAGATAAAGCCCAAAAATGGTTACTGCCCAATTTGTACAAACTTAAAGGGTTAAACAGATGACAAATTTTTTTTTTCCAATTGAGGGGCATTTTAATAAGGGGAATGTTTTTCAAAAAAAACTTTCTAAGGGTTTTAATGTTTAAAAAGGGCCAAACGGCCCTCAATGTTTTTTTTAAAATCAGAAACCCTTGGCCAAAAAGACCAAATGTAAAATTAAATTTTATTTCAATATCTTTTCATTATGAAATTCTGTTTTAATTTGGAACAAAAGTTCAATAGCAAAAACTTTTTAGCCTTTTCTTTGCCCAAAACCCAACATAAGGGGTTTTTGCGACCAGCTGGACCCAAACCCGGGGCCCCCCACTACGGGATCCATATGTTCGTTTATCATTTTTCTCTACTTGAAATTTTAGGGTTTGAGGCGAAAAGCGGGGTTTCCTGATCAATGCGCGGACCGAAAGTGGTTTTGGTTTCCTGTGGTCGAAAAAGGTTTTTTGTCATAAACCCCGGCCTGTTTTGGGGCATGAAATTTTCCCCTTAAAATTTTGTTTTTTGAAAATTCAAGTTTTCTTTCCCTTTTCCCTCAAGGCTTTTGAATTGAAATAGTGACTTTTTGAGTAAGCGTCGGGAAAAAATCAATTTATCTCATTTTTGATTTAGCTGTAATACATTTTAGTTTATCAAAATCCTCCTTTTAAAAATTTATATGACTTTAAAAAAGTTTGTTACAAAGGCAAATAATAGTTTTTAATTTGGGGGGTTGACCTAGTCAAAGTAATGTCCCAAAAACCCCTTCCCTTTTAAGATATACTATGTTTCATCAGAAAAATTTTTTTAACCCATAAAAATTTTTTAAATTCTATGAAATTTTTTTTAAATATGTCTAATTTAAGGGAATTAACTATGCATTGGGAAGCCATTTTTCCTTTTTCCCGGAAAAAAAAATTTTTTGGCCCCTTTTTAAAAAAAACTTTTCAGTTTCCCTAAAAAATTTTTTTTGGCCCACCTATAGCTGGGGGTTTTTTAAACTTTAAACATAGCTTTTTAAAAAAACATGCTTATTTTATGTTTACAAGGGGGACGGGTTGGCAATTATAAATGTTCTTATTATTTTTAATTATGGATTCTTTAATGTGGGGAAAGAAACCCGCTGCTTTAAAAAAAATTTTACTTCTCGCGCTCGTTTTTTAATCTCCCCAGGGGGGTTGGGCTCTGGCATTGGTCCGAAATTTTTTTGGTTTTTAATTTATAACCCAGAGTAATTCTAAAGAAAAAAGCTGAAAAAATTTAAACATACTTTTATGGAATATCTCGGCCCAGAAATTTAAAACTTTTTCAAAATCTATTTCGGGAAAACGAGGTGCTTTTTGGGAACAAGATACTTTAAATGTAGGAGTTATGGGGGAAGATAGATTGCAGTGAAAACTATTTTTGGAGGCCCACTTTCACCAGAACTTTGGGGATGTTTCAATGTTTTCAATGGGGTTTGAACCCCCTTTTTTTAAAAAATTTTACCCCTCAGGGGTTAAATTTTTCAAAAAAATTTAAATTCTGTTTTCAAAGTTTTTTTTTAAGGGTTAGTTGTTTCTTTTTTCAAAAACCTTTTTTTTTTTTAGGGTTTGGAAACAAATACTAAAATCAATATCGAGAAACTCGGTCTTTTTCCAGATCGAGAAATTCGGTTACTGGGATGATTCCAAATTTGATTTTTTAAATTTTTTTATCACACAATATCAACACATTCGGGCTGCTCCCTTTCTTTTTCTTTTTTTATTGGGAATTTGTGGGCTTTTAAATAGGTTTGGGCAAGAAACAAAATAAATATAAACATAAGAAATGTAAATGACAGCTTTATTATATCCCTTTAAAAATTTTTTTCCAAAAACCACGGGAAACTTGAAGCGCAAAAGGGTTTTCCGGGTAAAAAATTCTGTTTTTTATTTTAGGGGACAAATACGTACCCATAAAAAAAGGATTTGGGACTTTTTTTATGCCCCCCCAAAAAATTTGGGGGGGAGCATATTCGGGCCTTGTCCGCCCGCCCCCTTTTTGTCCGGGGAAAAAATTTAAAGAAAGAGGTATCAACTTAAAAACTTTTGAGGTAGATGTTTCCCCTTGGTAGGGTTTCCCAGGGGCCAAAAAACCGTAACTCGGGCCTTTCCCCAAATTTTTGAATTTTTCCCTCTTTGTTTTTTTTTACACTTGAACTTTTTTCCGGGGAATTTTAACTCTAAAATTAAGAAGTTAAAATAAAATTTTTGGGGGGTTTAGATAGTTTTTCTTTGAGAAGTTGGGCATTTGAAACTTTGACGGTAATCTGTTTTCCCTTTTTTTTTAAATTTACCCCCCTTTGTTTTTTTTTCCCATTTGAACTTTTGTGGGGAAATAACTCAAAAAGCAAGAGGTTAAACTTTAAAACTTTGTAGGTGATAGTCTCATTGAGTAGGGGGCAGTGCTTAAACCAAACTTCCCTTTTTCCAATTTTGGGAATTTTTCCCCGTTTTTATTTTAACTTTAAAATTTTGTCGGACAAAAACTCTAAATGAAAAGAGTTTTAAAAATGAAATTTGAAAGGTAGATAGTTCTCATTGAGAAAGGGTTTCGTGATAAAAACCCGTAACTTTTGGCCTTTCCCAAATTTTTTTAATTACCCCCCCTTTTGTTTCTATTTACACTTTGAAATTTTGGGCCCAAAATAACTCAAAAACAAAAAAGGTATAAACCCATAAAACTTTGTGGTAGATAGTTTCTAAATTGAGTAGGTTTGAAATTTTGGAACAAAAACCCTTAACTCGGGCCTTGCCAAATTTTTTTAAATTACCCCCCTTTGTTTTTTTTTAAACATTTTGGGAACTTTGTCCGGGACTAACTCAAATTTGTAAAAGAGATTAAAAATGAAATTTTGTAGGTAGATAGATCTCTTTGGGAAGTTTCCCAAGTGACAAGAACTGAAACCCCTGTCTTGCCTATTTTTTTGGGTTTTTCCCCCTTTTTGATCATTTTCCCCTTTAAAACTTTCCCCAACTTTTACTCAAAATTATCAGGAGATATCAAACATGAAACTTTGTAGATAGATACGGGCTTGGGGGTGGAAGGAAGTGCAGTGCCCTTAAAGGGGAATCATTTACTCTGCCTTGCCTTTTTATTTTGAGGTACTTGCCCCATTTTGTTTTTTTTTTACTTTTTTTGACTTTTGGTCCGAGCATAACTTTAAAAACTTTAGAGATATTCAACATGAAACTTTGTAGGTAGTAGATATAATGGATTAGAACTGCCAATGCTTTAAAAACCTTAAACAAAGCCTTTGGTCCTTAATTTTTGGAGTTATTACCCTAAGTTCATTTTTACCACTTTTGAATTTTACCGGGACTTAACTTGATATCATCAGGAAAACTTAATGATAGATAGATCTAAATTGAATAGAAAGGCGGTTGGGCAAAAAAAATAACTCCGGGCTTTGCCTTTAATTTTTTGGAGTTTTTGCCCTTTATTGTTCATTTTTTTTTACTTTCCTGTTCCAGAATCCTTCTCAGGGCAACCAATCTACCGGTTCAACCGGTTTTTGGGTTGAGTTGGTTCTGGATCTTAGCGTGTATAAACGGTAAGAAACGTTCAACCAAAAAATAAAAGTGGGCTGGTTTTTGCCAAACGTACTTTCATCTGTCAGTTCATAATTTATTTTCTTGACAGTACATTTTTTTTTCTGAAATTTCTTATATAAGTTGTAGATATAATGAAAATCATTTATACTTCAAACGAAAAGGTTTATATTATAAAGGGGGAAAATTTATGTTGTAGTAAGCTTCTGGGCTATGCATTTTTCTACTTGCAATGTTGGAAAATTGATATCTAGCTCGCCCTTTGGTTCTCGGCAAGATATCAAATTTCCCACCGCTGCTCTTAGCAAAATACAAAGCCTCGGAGACGCTTACTACAACATTTTTTAAATTAATTTTCCTGTACTATATATTTTTTTATAATTAACAAGTTTGGGTATCTTGATTTTTTTTTTATTTAATCAAGTTTTGAATTTTTTTTTAAATATATTTATTATGAATGCATGCCAGCTTTGAAATAGATTTTTACCTATGTATATTTGGCAGCAATTTCACATGTGCTGTCTTCGAAAAAAAAATCATTTGAACAAAAAAATTATATAGGCATAAAGTTGATACCGTTCTGTTCATCATCAGTTTTTTGGTTTTTTTTGGATGGTTTTTTATTTAAGAAATATTTTGTTCCAGTTAAATTTAACAAGATGTTTGTATGATTATTGGAAAATAAATACAGTTAAAAGTACACTGATTTTCGTGTTTACACTTTACCAATCCTAATTGTAAATCATTTAAATGTTTTCCATGATATAAAACATTATATATTTATATATGGAATAAACTATTAATGGTCTCAACCATGACTTGGTGGTTTTTAGCTCGACTATTTGAAAATATGAGAGCTATTGGTAGTAACCCAGCGTCGCTTCTGCGTTGGTGAAGTTTATTTTTAAAGTCAAATATTCTAAATTATTGCTTGAGATATTCGTTGAAACTTACAATGGTTATTTTATAGTAACAATGTACATCAGATTTGACAAGTTGGATAAACTCTGCCTACAATATCTAAAACTTCACATGCATTTTAGGGTCATAATTGTACATGTAGGTTACTGACCAAGATCCATTAATTTTATCTAGCATTTAGGCTTGATTTTTCTCCCCTTTTTAACTTCAGAAATTAATGGTAAAGTTTTGCTTGTAAGCATGTTATCTCCATAACTACTGAAGGGGTTTGTGCCTTTTTTTGGGACAATTTTATGCATTCATGATAATAAAGCAGTGATTTACTTGATAAAACATCTTAATCCAAAGGCCTTTGTACCTTTTTCGGTCAGTTTTATGTATTCATTCATAGGTAAAGTTTTTATAACTCGATAAACACCCTTTGTTGACAACTTTTTTGAATAGTCGAGCCTTTTACTGTCCCCTGGACAGTTTTTGTGGTTAGTATAATAATAACCCTGAAAAAAAGTTTAAGGGTTATATTTCACAAGGTATGCAAACAATAGCTGTTGGTAGGAAGCCAACTCAACTATATGCTTGTGTTGACAATAGAAGAACATTGGTTTTTTTAAACATTTAAAAAGTTCACAAAAGGCGACCAACCCAATTTTCTTTAAAAACCCATTCTAAAGATTAAGGGCATTGGAGAGAGTCCTGCTTGTATGCTCGCAAAAGAATGTATAAAAATTTCAATTTTTATTTCAAAGCCAGATGTCTTATGGAATACGAAATTATTTTGAAGCCATAGGCAATCTTTTACACTATGGGTTGGCCACTGATCGGGATTCAAGTGTGCAAAGTTTCAATGCCATATGTCAATGGACTTTGGGAAAATTTTGAGGGTGATAGACGCCGACGTTTCAGATGACTAGGATAATTCTACTTATTCTTATCGAATAATCGAGTGTAAAAATGTTGACTTTGCTTTGAAGTTAGGAATGACATCTGCTCTTGTAACAATAGACCACTATACAATCAACATAATGTTGCCCCAGCAGTGCTTTCAGTGCTTTGATTTTTTTCAAGTAACTTGAATCGAGAGTGGTTCCGATTATGTTTCTTAAAGTTTTCACTGCAATAACGAGACAAAATGGATTTGTTAAAATTAGATTGGATTCATGTTTTAACACTTCTGTCAGAGTTAATAATCATGAGATGTTTGATGAAAATTTCTTATTAGGGTACCACTTATAATGGTTTTAGTGTTAAAAAACTCGCGGAATTTATAGTAGTTATGAAACCTGTTCAGTAAAACTGAATATTTCACAAGAAATTCCAATATTCAAAACTTTTTTAAATATAGATTCCAGAATTATAAACCTTGTCATATATTGAATATGATGTGATTATAAAATAAATTATTCTTGATTTAGAAAAAAAGATGAAAAGTTATTAAGAAGTTTTATTATTAACATATCCATTTTTTATTATAGATTAGAATGCAGTTCTTCGAATCATTGTGAACTTCAAATTGTTATTGTGTTAATATTTGTTAGAGCTCATTTATATTTTCTCCAAAAATATGATTGGCTGAATATAGTATTTTATAAAAGGATTGATATAAATCATCAATATGATTATTGCTACGGTAGTAGCAAATGAAATTTTGCAATAACAACACTCCTCTGAATTCATTAATTTACAGTTCATAAGATGAAGCGTGCAAAGCAAATACGAAATGAAACAAAATATTGAATTTTATTTTGAGCTGTATTCAAACACCACGCCCTTGGTGATAAAAATCAATAACTTATTCAATGGAACACGTGATGTAATTTTGATAAAATATGTACTTGACTAACCTTTTGTTGACGAAAATAACTAGTCTGGAAAAATTTAATACGACCAAACCCTAAAGATATTAATGTTCGATACAGCATTTTATTCTTTTAGTAATTTATGCAAATGAGGAAGCTTAAATTGTGCAGATTTTAGAGTGTTGTAAGGGGTTAACATTTCTAGTGAATCCACAAACATTCATAAAAACTGTTTTAATTTTGGTTTTTCAAACCATTCCCCCCGTGTGAACATAAAACGACTATTCGACCAAATTATGAAACCAGTCACTCAAATTTAATTTATATGAATGAGTACTATTATTCTTGTGAGTAAATATCTACATATTATTATGTCTACATGTTACCACGCAGTCTTCACGTTTATGTCAAAATCCCATGTTTTTAATTATCCGGGGTATTAAACTTTTTTCAACACGACACTCAAAAAATGGCTATGGTAGGACTCCCGGTAGTCCTTTTTAAATTTAAGTTTACTCACGATTTAATGCCAGATGTATTATATACTGCATTTTTTGGTAATAAATGCATCAACACGAAATGTGTTAAACATAATTTTCAGACATTATTAAATTATTAACATACAGTACTTAAATCTTCTTCTCTCTTCCCCACGGTACATGCTGGTTCGTAGAGAAAGCAATGAAGGATAATTTTGGGTTTGCCGGTAATTTTTTTTCAGCAAGGACATGATAGCTTGTGAAGATCCGAGCGCTGTTTTTTATACAAATAGGAAAGATCCCAGGAGACTAATCTACTTCTTTGTCGCCGGGAAGTTAAGTTCTATCGCACTGTACGATTTAGCTATCGATGTCCTAACTAAAGCGCGCGGGAATGGGCCCTAAAATGTGACAGGGATGACAAGGAAGATACTACGGTGCGTGAGCTCCTAGAACGAAGAAACGATTTTGAACGGCGGCGCCCTTTTGCTGGCAACAAACAGCTCTACACGGCTAACCGTCTTCATTAGTGTCAGTGGGGTTTAAGTACATTTCGATGCTCATTGATCGCTGTACAGTGATCTCCCCGGATCAGAATTAGTTTCTTTTCGCTTCTTACCTTTGTAAATTGCACGGACCACTTTGGCCTTTCAGTTCATGAATGGTGACACGTCCGGGGTCTGTACTCGACAGTGAAGCTGCTGGTTGCCTTGACGGGCAGGATAGAACCCTCATTAAGCATTAGGACTACATACCATACGTGCGTACGTACGGTACGCACGTACGTAGCCGTACATACTTACATACATACATTATGTTCAATTGTGTTCAAACGAAAATGCATTATTTTTAAGTTTTGAACCATGAGCCAATTAAAATTTTTTGTTTTTAATCTTTACTTAGTTTTGGATGGCGTGCATTTCTGTTCGAAACATCAATATAGTTTATTATTTATACTCATTTTTACAATGCTCCTGTGCGTTATAAATTTTCGATTAATTATAAGGGTTAATGACGTTTTTTCCGCGTCATAACGTCTGCAGAGTCCCGAGGAACGGTTTGGTGCCCGAGCCCGGTAGGGCGAGGGCTCCAACAGTTCTGAGAGAACTTGCACACTTTTATAACACGAAATAAACGTGCGTTGACGCTATTATAGCATAAAATTTTAAAACAGATTCGTGATGTATAGTTAATACAAAAACACAATTACATTAAATTATTGTGCTTGGACGGTAATTATCCAATTCTACATGTTTTACGTATGCGTTTTATTTTTCGGGGGCTAACAACTTGGAAAATTCTCGCCAAGAAACCGAACGAAATTTTGAATTTTAATTGATTTAACAAAGCTTTTGACATTGGGAGATTTATTATCTCAAGAAAAAAAACAACGTTACATTACTCTATCCTCTACCCAAGACAAAATATGACCCTCAGAAATTCTTAGAATGATTTCAGATTGACGGAAAAAAAAAAAGATCAGTGACATCAGAATACGGTTACCTGAATTTTCTCATATTCATTTTGTGTTATCTAGTTTTGTAAGTTAATCGGGTGTTAAACTGAATGACAGGTACTGTATTTGTTTACATTGACAACTGTCCGTTTCTTAGAAAGGGCGACAACCAAGATTAGCAGCGATGTCTATACGCCGTATTTCCGGTATAGTTACTTGATTTTGCTGCATTGTCGTTATGCGATTTTTGGCCCTCGAATCAATATTTCAATAATATAACAAGAGCGCATGACTCTTTGGCAAACAGGCCAAATCGTCAATTTTTTTTGTTTGTTTACTGGGCCCTGTATGTATTGCGCATAGGTGAAACGGGGCTATAACAAAAGCGCGTGAATATGTTAACACATGGTTTTGGTCCCGTTATAAATGGGGGGCAAAAAGGGGAAAAAAGCCCATTTTATGCTATTTTAAAATTCTACTATTAAATTTTTCCCAAAAAAGTTTAAAAAAGGCCGGGCTAAAATTTTAAATAGTTTCTTTGGGTTTTTATGTTTTTGGGAATTGACTTCCAGTTTAGTTTTAATTTATGATATAAAAGATTTAAAATTTTTTTTTCATCCCTTTTTTTTAATAATAAACAATTTTAAAAGGTTTTTTAACGTAATAGTAATTGAGGAAAAAATTTTTTTTAATATAATATTAAGATAAAAATTCCCCAAAATTTTTTTCATTTGGACCCCAAGTTGGTAATTTTTCTTCAAAAATTAAAAAATAATAAAAAAGACAACCCCGAAGCAAAATACTAAACGGCAAAATACGATTTGCATTAATTTTTTACATTTGGTATTTAAAAAATACGTTCTTTCATTGGCTTTGTTTGATAAAAAAGGCAAAAACCTTTTTAAACCTTCTTCTTCCCAAGGGGCACTTTTTGTTTAAAAAAGTTTTTTTTAAATGTTTTTTTTTTCAAAATTTTTAACGTATTTTTTCTTTTTCAAAAA
Organism: Ruditapes philippinarum; assembly: GCF_026571515.1. Classification (NCBI taxonomy): domain Eukaryota; kingdom Metazoa; phylum Mollusca; class Bivalvia; order Venerida; family Veneridae; genus Ruditapes; species Ruditapes philippinarum. Next base: position 35,787 of record NW_026856362.1, read on the forward strand.
AAAAAATTAAAAGATGTAAGAACCCGATCTAAAAATTTCCCAAAAAACTTTTCAAAAAAGATCTTACTTTAATCTTTCTTTTTTTCATAATTTTACATCAAAGAAAAAACATTTTATACCCTCTCGTTTTTGCCTTTTCCCTTTTTTGAAACAAAGAAAAAACTGAAAAGATTTTTTCAATTTTTAAAAATCCTGGATGTTTTTTTTGAATTGGGTATTTTTACTGTGTGTTTTTTACTGACTGACTAAAATTAATTTGCTTTAAAGGGGGTTTTCCGCCCCTTAAAGGGGGCAAAAAAACAGTTTGCTGGGGGGATTTCGGACCGGAAATGTCACCAGTCATGCCTTAAAGAGTTAATTTTGAAGCACAAAGTGGTGATAATTTACCTCCATGCAATTTCCACGGAGTATTAGCCAAAGATATGAATTTTTGAGCTAAAAGAAGGTCACTGCACGGCTGTCAATGAGAACCTGAATGTACAGTAAGAAAGGGTGTATATCACACTTGCAAAAAAAAATTTTATGTTTATACTTATGCAAATAAAACAATTTTCAAACATCAAAGAATATGTAAAATGTGTACTGCAAATATTTTTGCACATTATATTTAATCAATGAATTATATGCATTCAATTCTTATTGGAAATTTTGACTGATAATTTATAGAAAATTAATTTCTAATTACCTCCCTTTATTAACATGAAATGTTTAATTCGGTAATATTTTTTTTATATATATTAATGCTTTTGGAAACTTCACACAATTATTGACAATCTTAATTTCGGGCTATCTAATTTTTAAAAAACCATGAAAAATTGTTACAGGATCTTTTAAAAAATATCATGATAACTTATCTGTTTGCAATTTATTTTTATGTTCCTTGTGTTCTTATGACTGGTTGATGTTTCGCATTTATATTTCGCTTAACAAGAAGGAACAATTCCCAAAGCAACGTTTTGTAAAGATTTCAACCGTAAGTAATACTGAGGCCCCCATATTACAAACCCCATAGCATCTCACCAATATCAGAATGATTAAAAACCCGAACCTGTGTTGTACAAAGGGTTTTCTATATTGTTTCATAATTTCAGGTCCTCGGGGAAGTAGCAATAGAATGTGAAAGCTAGGGAAGTTGGGCGGCAAGTTTCGTCGTAATTTCCCATCTTACGGCACTTTTTTTTTTTTCACATTTTTTAAATACTTCTTATAAAAATTGTTTCGTTTATTTTCGTGATCGGCAAATTTCTTCTTTAAATTGACACTTTTCAAGTATTCCTTGTGTAGGGCCAGTGCCTACTAGAAAATGTCGTTGAAAACGAATCTTCGTTACAACGTATTGGGCGAAGTCGCATTTGAGGTATTTCCGCCGTTTATGTCATTTCAATTATTTTTTTTTAACACAACTCTTGTCCTCGGTCATATTCACAAAACCGTAGTTGTTTCACTTCCAACTTATAGGGTAATGACGACAGCGAGCTTACAGTTGCACATCGACTGAAAATATTCAGGTCTCACAAATAGTGTAAACCAGATTTGAAAACTGTGTATTCTATTTTGTATTCATTTTGAACTCATGGACCATCTGTACAGTCGCCAAATTTTCCCACACCAAGTCGCACTACGCGTTTAAGGGCGTTTTAATCCAATTGTGTTTTTCAAATTGCGAGCTAAGAGTAAATCCTTAAACTTTTTGGAAGTGGAAAAGTTCCCTCGATCGGGGTTAAAGACCTGGGGGAAAATTCCTTATGAAAAGGATTTTTACCCAAATATTCACTTTTTCAATATTGAATACTATATACAAACTATTTTTATGACCGCTTCCTCTGGCAATTAATTTATCTTTGTCGAGTGTATAACAGTTACCATACACACGTGACTGCACTTTTTCAAAGATGGACAGTTTCATACGGTTACCTGAAAGAGTATTTACTATGTAATGAGATATTTTTAAAATGTGATATTTTGAAACAATTAAGAAACAATGTCGGCAAATGTTATTAACCTAAATGCAAAGTTTAATTGTTCATCTGCTAAATGAGAAAAAATAATTAAAAAATAATTTGTTGAATTTACCTGAAAATACCACACTATGAATAAAGTCTTCTTTCTGATGCCCTACATTTGATTTGTTTTCAGCCGAAAGTTTTCTATACTCGGTCTGAAATCTACTTTTCCATGCATGAAACTTGTCTCGGGCATAGGCATAATCCTGTATAAAGTTTTCGTTATCAATATTTTCTCTGATGTCTTCTAAAATCTTTCCAAAAATAACATTCTTTATATTGTCGTATCTAAACAATTGACTCCTTCTCATCGGATTCATGTTGCAAAAACGTTAGTGCTGGAAAAGCCAGTGGTTTGAAATCGAGTCGAACTGATGTCTTTCGTTGGAAAGGAGTAAAACTCCTCAAATAATCCATGGAGCTGAATAGCAAAGGCTGTCATTGTTCCTTTAAGAAATGTTTAAGCATAATAATATTCTTTTACACAAAAATTATTTTGTGCGATTCACTAAAAATAAAAACAATTTTCTTAGATATTTAAATGAAAAATAAGGTGAAAAGATATAATTACAAACATTTTTTCCTTTAAATAGGTTCTGTCATCACGATATGTAATGGTTGAAAAGTTGAAATATATTCTGTTGTATACCAATATTAACAAAATATATCAGACAAAATTTTCGGTGTCATACTATAGCTCATTTGCAAAGAAAATATACTTATCTTACCAAGGAGTAACAAGCACCATAATGCTTTAACAACGATTTGCTTCGAAGAAACAATTTTTGGGATACCATGAAGAGAACTCGTCTCTCCCAAGTCTTTGAAGAGCGCCTTCATATTAGTATCTTCTGACATTGCTTCTGATTTATAAAATCATAATTCACCAAAAATTGTATCCTGTTTCATTTACAAATAATTATATTAAATTACTTTACAAAAGCTACAATCATAATGAACGCCATAAAAATGAGAAATAAAATAAGACTAGTTTGGCTGACAAGTTTTAAAGTTTAGTTAGCTTTTCTAATCAATATGTTACACATGACTTGAAGATCACGCAACAGCTATGACAAAATACAGGTAATTCATCCATTGATCTGTTCAACCGATTAGAGTAGAATTGTGGCTGATACTATTTATAACACAAATAAACAAACAGCACTTTATTGACGAACGTGTACTCTACGTCTTTTAACTCTTTGTCATGTATTACCGACATGGTTCATGAGAAAAAGGACAATGCACCATTTTTAATATGAGATTTATTGAACTATATATTGTTTATTTTATATTTTTAGAGTTAGTTATTGTTTGTTTCAAAGTAACACATTATTCTTGAATGTTATCAATTACTAATGACTAATTTTTAATATGCTGTCTTAAAGAAATTTTATGCTCCTATGCTTGAGTAGAAAAAAATAAATTAATCATTGCAATATATTGAAATATATAAAACTCTTACTGAATATGTCTAACTTGAATAAAAGAATGAATATACTACGAGGGTTGTATGGAAAGTTCGTAGACACCTGCTTCAATACGAGTATTTCGCATCAGAATTTTTGAAACTTTCTCCAATCGCTCACAAATGTGCTTTGATTGATGCTACAAAAATGTCAAAACTATCCGTTCTTAAACAATGAAACTGCACGGGTTTATGTAAAGGGATGTACAGGTGTGCGGAGCACGCCATGACGTTACGTCGTGAATGTACTTACTAAAATGTGACGTCGAAATTGAAGCGCCGTTATTCTTTCTAAAATATTCACCGTTGCATCCCACACATTTCCTCTGTCTAACAACCCATTTGTCATACACCTTTGCATACTAGTCACTCTAAATGCCAGAAATAATGCGTAGTGCTGCTGTTTTTAGTTTTTAGTTCAGTGAAATTCCTTAATTTTATACCTCTGAGTTGCGACTTTATCAATGGGAACACGGCGAAATAAATCGGCGCTAAATCCAGACTGTATGGTGCATGCAGCAGAGTCTCAAACCCCAATAATTGAATTTCTTGCGAAGTAGTGGCAGCCGTATGCGCAGGGGCATTGTCCTGAGGAAGTATTACATTCTCCAAATTCTCTGAAAGTGTGGGTCTTTTCTTCCGTAGAGCATGAATAAGGTCTCCCCTTAGCACATGAAAATAGCATTTTAAACCTAATTGTGTCTTTAAATATTAAGTCATTACACACGTGGAGTTAATATCAAAATATTTAATTTATAATAATTATTATATGTATGCTCACGTTTAATTAAGGTAATAAAAACCACAATTACCTTTGAGTAGTAGTCTGCATTAACAGTGATCCCATGGGGTACAGCGTGGGTGAGGATCATACTGTGTCTATCCATAAATAGAATAAACATGGGCTTTCCCATTGACTTCATCACTTTGGCTTTCTTTGGTGGCGGGTAGTCTTTATGCTTCCATACGCTAGACTGCTGTTTGCTCTCGGGCTCAAAATAGTGAAACCATGATTCATCAGATGTGATAATTCTGTCCAGAAATGCATCACCGCCCCTTTTCCCTTTTTCGAAGAAATGATTTTTACTGCTATAACACGCGCCTCTTTTTTATCACTAGAAAGTAACCTGGGGACCCAACGTGCACAAACACGCTCCATTCCAAAGTTTTTTTTCAGTGAGAATTTTATGCACAGTTGTCTTTGAAATATCACATTGTTCAGAAATATCTCTTACAGTAAGTCGCCGTCATCATTAATGACGTTCCTAACTAACGTTCAAGATTTCTCATTAATAATGCTTGGTCTTCCTGAACGTAAATCGTCTGATGTTTCAACTCTTCCATCGTGAAATCGCTTGTACCATTTATATACAAGAGGGCGAGAAACACTTGGCCTGTTACTGTTTGAATTAATAAATTCCATCGTCTCTCCAGGCGTTTTTTTCCAAGCTCCATGCAGAATTTTATTAGCACACGCTGCTCCGCCCAAACGTCCGACGTCGTCATTTCTGGCGTGTTTTCTTCCATGGCTATATTGACAATATTTCTCCTCACTTTTTTATTTCTAACCGACGATAACGTTCAAATTTGCATAACAAATTTTTTTTTTTTTGTTACGTTTCAGCGTGTAACGTCACGTCATTAGGGTTTATATCATAACGTTACCCGCGATTTTACCAGATAAAATACCCAAAAAAAAAGGAGGCGCATGAGACCAGGTAAATATCTCTAGTTTTTGACGTGCTCCGGGTACCCCCGGAGCAAGGTTGCCACGGAACGATCACACTAGTGCCGGTTAACAATTTCATGTTTTTATCGTAATCAAGGGTATGCGAATTATAATCAAGGGTGCTCACAACATAAACAAAATGGTTTTGAAAAATAGAATTATTTATAAAATATCGGTTGTCTACGGATTTTTCTAACAGGGGCCTTCATGGGTAGCTTCAAATTCCCTTTACGGATTCAAGTGGGAAGTGAGGTTGAAGTCTTTTCCCCTTTAAAAAAAAACTTCTATCCTTTTTTTTTAATGACGCTTTAGTTTCCCATATATTTGACAGGAATTTTAAACATGACATCTACTTTATATAAAGTTAAATCGTGTTTAGTTCATATTTAACAACAGACTGTGTAGCATGTATCAATATTTCCAAATATCAAATTTGAGCATAGATACCATATCTTTAATCATTATCGAAAGGGATACTTTTTACTAATCCCTTATCTATTAGACTAAAATTGTTTTCGTCATATCGTAATATTCTTTATAAGACAAACAGAAAATGATTTGTCGTACTAATTTAAATCAATACATGTATATGTTTATTCGATGGGTTAATTCACTTCAAAAACCATGGACTCAATCGGAAATATTTATTTTAGTCAAGAAAACTGGCCTGCAATTGATCATCAATTTAAAATGAAAATACTTTCAGTTGCTTATTTCTCAATGCTTAATATTCTCCTATCAATTAATTAACGTTTGTTCTCGTTTGTTATAGACAATACACGTACAAATTTGCATGTAACCAATCTGCATAATACATAACATATAACGTAACATAACATAATACAAAAGTCGTCAATCGCCAAACAGCAGTAAACATCTATTGATAATAGGTGATCAATAAAGTATATTGTCTATGTTCATGAAATAATTATAAATATTATTATGTTACTCTTAACGGTTTTATGATTTTATCATTTGATCATACCATTGTATAATCTTTGTTTTCATGCTTGAAGACTTCAGAAAATAGTTTGTTAAAGCAAATACCTGTAGAGTAATGATCATTGAAAATATGATATAATGAATTTGTGATTTTACACACTTTTAAAGCGTATGATTTGAGCAGTATATCGTAGCCAAGTATAGGTTATATATCACAAGCAGCCATTAGAAATTTATAAACACGTAATGCTTTCCGAATATCTCAGAGTAATTATGCATTTCTAAATACATCTGCGTAATTATAATCTGCAGGTTGCATTAACGATCATCTGGCATCATCATAACCAGGATGTGCGGCCGCTGACTTAGTACATTCTTTTATAATCAAACATTTAAGCTTTGGTGTATTGCTCCAGCAATTTCTCAATTTATACAAAAGGTTCGTGTGATTGTGGTTGCCTATAGCCCACTGAAATGTGAATAAGGTCTTAGATCAATTGTGAACGTAAATATAATACCAAGTAGACTACGATTAAGCAAACTACAGACTTTCAATGTGTGTTGGTGAAGAGAATTTATATGAAAGACAGTCTAAAAACAGGCTTTGTTCATGCCTGTTGATGGCGACAGAACATGTATATAAAAGAACATCCAAATATACATGTTATCCCTAACCAGTGTTTTACACAGGTTTTTTTCTTCAATGTGTATATTGATAGAATCACGAGTTATGATAAAATTAAAATTGCATACAAAATTTGCAATTTTAATCGACATTAAGGATTCAGTCAGGTTTGGAAAAGAAAAGAAAATCTTAGATTAGGTTCTAGTTTAGATGCTCTCTCAAATATTTGTTTTATTTAGAAAACTGCATATTTTCCATTTCCTATTTGACCCCCTCATATTTCTGAATCAGGTGACACATAAACTGGTATACAGAAAGTCTGTACCTGTCACAAACCAAACTCAAATGGATGACCCTACATTGTGCTTTCTCGAAGTTTAAAACTGTTAAATGATATGAAAATGAAGAAGTCTACAAAATGTCTGTAAGTCTATAGTATCACTCCATCAGCATATCACGTGATCATTTTCAGAGGAGCACAATGTCCGGTTGCCGACTATATGAAATGTTGGCGGGAAAATGTTACGGTCACAGTTTCGCCAATATGTCAGTTTATACGAAACACTGGTTTTAATCTAGTTTGTTTGTTTGTTTGTTTGTTTTGTTTGTTTGTTTCATTTAACGCCTTTTCCCAACAGTATTTCAGTCATATAGGCGGGTAGTTTCCTTACCATCGTTCCTGGAGAGTTACACCAGTACTAGACTACCATCATACGCGCTAAACTATCGAGGATCGAACCCACGCCAAAGAGGTAACTGGATTAGAAATCATCGACTCTAACCCCTCGACCACGAAGGCGGTAGAACATTAATTAACCAACAATATTTCAGAAAGTTTCTGCACCAACATTCAATGTAAAGCAAAAGTTTCATCAAGTTATAAAATTATATTTTTTATCTATCAGATTTAGCAAGAAGATAAACACTGAAATATTACCATCTGTATACAGGTTTTAAATTAATATAAAATTGTGCAGAGTATCAATGAATTTTCATATTATATCTGATAACTAGTACTTAATACATTAATAATTATTATATTGGTGGTTCTTTCCTCCTACTAACTAATCTAACTAATACGCTAAATGATTGTCATACATGTACGCATCACTAGTGTAAATTTGACAATACTAAGCATGCATTTAAAGAAAAAGCAGCACAAAAAGAAAGTTAAGGTATTAACAACATTCGAGATGAGATAAAAGATTTTTTTTTTTTTTTTGCTTCTTTTTTTGGGGGGGGAGGAGGGGTGTTGTTGTTTTTTACACAAACATAGAAATATTTAGATATGACTGTGTAGAGAATCAGTTAAACAGGTTTGGAACATAAGATATACACGGCATGAAGAGTTAAATGACGACAATGACGTTGATATTTAAAAAGCAAATAGTTCTCAAAACGAGTATATCAAAGTCGAGATTCCTTTATTTTTGTAATAAGAAATATCAATAAAATGAAACATAGAATTAGTATATATATAAAAACGTGGTACATGTAATAAAAAGAGATGTCTATTTCTATAATCATTACAATAACAAATATATACAATACATGTATAATCTTATCACACAATATATCATGTAAGAATAAAGCTATTTAGTGTAAATGTCAATAAAAGGGACAATACTGAGGTTATTTGGCATGACGGAACAAAAACTCGTTTTTCGAGATTAATGTCCCATTTGATGTAGGTCTAGACAAATAACTTTTGGTGCGAAATCAGATCATTTTTCAAATCATTTCAGAAAAAAAATCTAATTGTGAAAAATGATAAGAATCGGGATAAGAATAGCACCAAAATACAACATTAAATGTATTTCTGAGTATATTTCTATTTACTATTTTTTGCATATCTTTCAGTGTCTCAGCTTATCTATGTAAAGAATTCAAAGTTCATATTTTCAGGCTTTGGGCCTCAGTGGAGTTCCTTTAATATGGTATCGTAAATGAGTTAATACTAAAATGTATCTTTTTAAAGCAAAGATAAGTACCATTTGTATTCAAAAATAGTGTAAATAAGAAAATTTGATACAATTGAAATGAAACCTTTAAGAACGCCAAAACCCGCAAAATTGAAAAGGATGTGCCTCGCTTGACATGGACGGCAGTAATAAATGCAATGTACCGTCCACTCCAAAGTGATAAGCGATAACTTTAAAGATATACCATGCTCAAATTTGATATTTGAAAATATTGATAAATGCTACACGGTCTCTTTGCAAATATAGAATAAACATGTTTTGACTTCACACGAAGTAGATATGTTATGTTTTAAATCTTCACACTTTTTAAATTAATGAATATATAGTCTCTTTAAAAAACACCTTGTAGTTGTTTTTTTTAAGAAATATTCAGTACGAATTTTATGGATTTCAATGAATTTCTGCAGTTAAACTATTTTACTCAAAGATGAGCGTAATATATACTTAATTATCTGCCAACATGATATGAAGTTCTGCAAAACTTCTACTTAAACATAACGATGACATATTGCAAAAAGACAGACTGTAAAATTTGTATAACGACAAAATATATGAATATATATAAAGTTGTATATATATACATTTGAATAGCAATCAATGATAGACTATATTGTCAGCAAAATAAATGGCATGACGGCTCAAACACTTGTGTCTTGACAGTACGTGGAATTGAGGTGACTTGCATCTTTCAGAGCATTTTGGTCATTTCTTTAACTTTCTGCAAAAAGAACAACAAAAAAACACTTAGGATGTAGTCCTCATGGTCCTGGTAAGAAACAATAATTACACAGGTAAAGTAGATATATATGGTACAAAACCTAAAATGATTTCGAATGTTTAGTGTAACATGTCCTCAAGCACTATTATGATACATAAATATTAAGGACATTGAAATAGAGAAATAAGCAACCCAAAGAACGTGCACAACAGTAAAATTTAAAATGTTGCAGGCTCAGTTTGATTAAGTCTGTTTATCGACGGTACTGGAAATTGCAAGCTATCCCCTATGCCCCCTAGCACCGGCTTAAGCAGAATTCAAGAATTCAACGTTAAACAGTGTGGATTATCTTGATTGTTTATCATCATTGGTAAATATCAATGTCATGTTTACGAAATGTATACTATGGGTTTCCGCCCGTGAGAAAAGCGATACACAACATAACGGAAATAAATGACCAAGTATTAGAGCAGTATTAAACAAACTACCGGTAGTAATTAAAATTCAATCATGACTTAAAAAAATGTTACTTGACAATGTACATATCAGTAAACGGTACTGCGTTTCAAGGGAACATTTATGACAAATAACTATACGTTGAAAGTCACTTATTCTACTTAAATTATGTTAATTAAGAAGATGTGACCCACTGGCTAAGGTAGTATTCTCTCAGTAAAGGGATCACTGGTTCGAGCCCACCTCCAGCACCCCCCCCCCCCCCCCCCCACACACAACACTGATACCGAATCAAATTTCCTGTCAAATTTCCCAAGACCGGTCAGCCTAGGGTTGCAGATAGAGAGTTATTTACAAATAATCAGCTAAAATAAATATGTTTTTATTCTATTTATATGTTATATCCTTAACCAGTACTGATTTGAAAGAAATCAAGTGGGCATCAGTTGAGTCATTGACAAAAGGAATATAACTTACCCCAGGTTGGCCTATTAAACATCCAAGACATCCGCACATACTCGTGCTGCTAGTTTCATGGTAACCTTGCCGTTCATATAGCGAGATTGCTCGATTTGTAGTTAAAACCCACAAATATATTGACTGAAATGTAAACAGTTATAACATTTGTTCGTAGTTTCTTACATATTATCAAAAAATACATTATAACGTTCACCGTACAACGGCCGGCTTTCTGTTATAAAGATGTTTTGTTTTTTTTTTTTTGTTTTTTTTTCTTCAGGTCCACAAATATGGAACCTCATTTATTAAAAAATCAACTAAACATACAATCATATAATCATACATAACATGCAAATACACATCATACAATTAAATCTTTAAACATTTTATAAGATCAAAAAGGAGACCCTAAGATTAAATAAAAGGAGACATAAGATTTTCGCATTACATTTATAGTATACATTTTGAAGTTGATGAGAGAAATATAAAAATAATAAAAAGAACGTTAGAGGAAAACAATGGTTTACAATAACATTATATAATAATTATGTACGGATGGTTTTTGAGATGATTTTACTTTCATTTTTATACAGTTTTTTTTATATTATTTAATTTTTTATCCCGTCGTCCAAAAGTTTTCCAGCAAGATAACCTAAACGAAAAGTGTATGCGAAAAAACAAATTAGGTCTTCCCGTGGATACTTATTGAATAAAGAGAGAAAAATATTATATAAAAATATTATGTTAACATATATGGAAGGTATATTTATTTATTTATAAACATCGCAGACAAGGATTATATCCATTAAAATAAACCACATTTCATGTCTTCTAACGAGATAGTTGATCAAAATACTACTCTCATCACAGGATCTTTATATTTAATAATTGAAGAAGCTTAAATGTGTGTATAAATACAAAAAAACAAGATCTTGTAAACGAAAGAAAGTGACAATAATTCCAAATACATTAGCATTGCTATGCTTCTAAAAAGTCATGTCACATAAAGAAAGATAACTACCATAAATTTCCTAAAATACGTTAACTTATTTATTTCCCTATATTATAATAGTTTTTCAGAGCTTCTATTTACATAAGACATAAGACTCAAATAATATTAAAATCAACCAGAACTGATAGTCTCTGTTCACTCTATCGTGGACCTGAACTCAACCAGAGCATGACATGGGGCCTAGAAGCTCCAAAATGGTCTTCCTGCGACAACGCGCGCCCCAGGCCATGCCAGTTGCACTCCCGACCCTCGACCTCCAAAGGTTGTCGGGAGTCAGGAGTACCCCCGACTTCACGATGAGCCAAATATACAGGTGGCACAGGCCATAGTTCCAGCAATCTTAATATAGATATGATTCTATATCATATAAACATTATATCATCTCTTATCAACATTTGAAGTGTAAAATATGTAATGCAGTATGTACAATATACTAGTTGCCTGAAGCTTTTATATGATGTGTCACCAAAAATATATTTATTACATTATTTTTAAGATAAGGCCAATAAAACACTCTATATGTATATGGCACATCTCCGACTTTGGATGGTAATATAATTCATTTTTGTTAAGACTGATTTTTTAACAGTTAATTTCCTTGTGTTTTAATATACAGTACGCTCACCGCGGGTTTTGCTTTTTCCGCGATACCACCGCGGACGATTTTTTTTTATCGCGGACAAACGCGGGGGTTCGTCCGCGATGAAAGCCTAATTTCCCCCGCGATCCCCGGTGTTCAGTTGTTTCCACCGCGGACAAAATTCTGACGACCGTTCTTCATTCGTCGATAAAATCAGTCACCCGTTTCCCGCGGGGGAACGCCAAGGTCAGTTGGTCAGTATAAATTAACCTCCAAAAATACTAGACGTTTTATTATTTTTTAACGTCATCTTTTTTACACAATGACTTGAAAATTGACCACAATCGTCTCCTTAAACGTTAAATTTTTTGAACGGAATTTGAAATAAAAATAATTACAGCTGTACCTGTTTTTGTTGTTGTTTTTAATATTTTTGTTATAAACGTCCACAAAACTATTCGTCCACATACCAATATTTTTACAACTGAAATCGTCTTTTATCACTGTCATCTTTACTTTTCATTCCTTGTGGTTCTCAAAGTATAATTGCTGTTAAACTATATGGGAGCCATAAATATGATACTTAGTATAAAAAAGGACATTTGTGCTGATTTCTCAATGATTTCTGTCGCTACAGTACATGTCCTGTAAGAGGTCGATGAGTGTGAATACAAGACAAGACATAAATAAATTACATGTACATATCTTAGAAATAAAAGAAAAAGATATTTAAACCATCTATAAGATTTTATTTGTATGCAATTATATTCTTTAAAAACGGGTATACTTGTTTGTTTGTGTTTTTTTACAGTAAAAACCCCGTCGAAAATGGACATGAGAAATATGCATGACACTTGCCAAAAAGTTTTTGTATACTGTACATACCGTATATTTGTTTGACACAAATTCACCCATTAAAAAAATAATAATTAGGCTGCCTTTTACAAATTATAAAATTACATTATTATCCTCGGAATTAATTTCAATGAAAACTTAATATAATAAATACAAGAAAGCAAAGACAATTACGTTCAATTGTATGTACTTAAAACTACATGTTGTCTACAAATACTATTATTCCCATGAACAATAGTATCTTAAGACAAAATAAAATGAAATATTTTTTAACTTGAAAATCGGTCGATGGAAGTTCTTAGAAAATAACTGCCATGTGCTTGTTTGCCTTATATACATGTATGTACATGCTGTTCATAATAAAATAACAAAAAGTATAACGTCAAGTTTAACAAAATTCTGCAAAAAAAATCTATAAAAAAATAAAAAAGACAAACAAACAAACTAATAAAACAAAAATGAAAATAAACTTCAACAGTTGATACAAACTTCAAAACATATACATTACGCTCACACCTGTAATTAGATAAATCAAAAATATCATTTAATGTATATTTTGGTGAAATAAACGCTTTCTTTTAATGTTCCAAATAAAATATAAGACTTTATGATCAACATGCAAATAAACAGAAACAGTAAAACGCATCTGACAATTGAAAGAGACGTCCTGGAATATTGCCTGAATAAATTGTTGAGGGTTACGTTTTCAAAGTTTTTAAATAAGAAACAAAAGCTGGCATATAAATTGTTGTAGTATCTTTTTCATAAATGTCATATGCCGAATTTTTCATTATTTGACTTCAAGTTTCTCACTACCATGAAGTTGCGACGACAATGATTTATCTTGATGTCGAATACATATTATACATTACCCAACACAATAACAAGAAGAAGAACAAGAAATACACTGCATTTGTACATGTACTTTTATTACAACAAAACAGAAAACAAACAAACAAATTTTACATATAGTTATATGTACAGTACATGTTACAGTACGTACGTATACTGATGTTTAAATACAGTAAGGCCGCTATTCCATTTGTACGTGATCAGTGGTCCGCGTCCGTCATCCGCGTCCGCTACCGATTCGCTCATCAAATAATACGTTGAATCTATTCCTTTTGTCCGTTTACCATCCGCTTCCGCGACGGCATCAGTGACGTTTCGCAGGATAAGCGATTTTTTACGGACGCGGACACTCACGGACTTGTCTCATCCCTACAAAATGCCTCGAACGAAATCAAATACTTTATCGATTTCGAAAGAAAATACTAAAGAGCTCACCATAATAGTGTGGGAGAACCTATAAGTTTATGATGCACCAATGACAGATTAAAAAACAACAACAACATCTGGTCTTCGGTTGCTAAAGAGATTTTTTCAAAAACCTAACTGGTATTCAATGTTTGTTACCTAATTCTTTGATGTTACAACTGTTTCTGATATTAGAATGAAAGTATATCATATTCTACAAATAAGTATCCTCTGTTCGCTACACTTCAATTAAAAGTATGTAGAAAAAACGTACCTGTGGAATAATACCCACGGACATGCCCCGGACACGGATCACAGACGCGGGTCACGGATCGCGTACCAATGGAATAGCGGCCTAATTAATTTTTAAAATTTAAGGTTTCCACCGCGTTGACCGGTGTTTGACCGCCGCGTTCCTCCGAAATTTACCGCTACGTTCCGCGGGGGAAACGGTTTCAGCCGCCGATTTATGTCCGCGGTGGTGAATATTTTCTGTCCGCGGGGTCACGCGGACAATATCTGAGCAAATTTTCGTCCGCGGTAAACCTCATCCGCGGGGTCACGCGGGTTTTGAAAAAGTCGCGCTGAGCGTACTGTAAGGTAAAAGTATGTTCAAAACCTTATCAGTTAGGAACGTCGACAAGAGTTTGATAGGTAGACCACCTACTATTGAATTAATCCCAATTACAAGAAGAATATTGGATATACTTTTCTACATTATAATGGAAAACTAACGTTTTATGAAAGGTTTGTATGTTGAAATTTTGGTTATTATACCTACACGTGTAAATATATCTTTTTGCAATTAGAAAAATAAAATTTAATGTTTCGTCCGTTTTCTTAGGATCAGTTTTACCAAAAAGAATTTTTTCTTTTGAGAGTTCTAGTTCTTTGATAACTTTGTTTGATGGATTAGGAAGAGAAATAAGCAAATGATTGATTTTCGACAGAGCCATAGTTTTAATAACAATTATTTTACCGTACGGGGTTAAAATTCTTTTAGACCATTGTTGCAGTAATGATTTTATGTCTTCTATTTTATCGTTATAGTTAATGCTAATTATATCTTTCAGATTAAGTGAGTATTTAATTCCGAGAACAGTAAAAGTTTCTTTTTCCCACGTCAGATTTTCTCCTATTTGAAATTCAATGTTACTTCCTTTCATGCTTCCAATCCAAATAACTTTTGTTTTTTCTATATTAATGTGAAGGCCGGAGGCGTTTGCATAGAATTTAAGCACCAAAAGTGTATTTTTTAGAGATTTTTCTGTACCATCCAAAGTAAGAGATGTGTCATCTGCGTACTGTGAAACAGATGTTTTCCTCAGCATTTGTCCAATGCGTGTCTTGTAAACAATAAATACTAAATGATTTTTGCTTTAAAAAGTTGAGCACATCTTTTCTTTTCTGTAACCCAGCTAGCCCCTGGCAGTTAAAAGTTAGAATTGATATATTGTCATTCATATTCATTTGTAAGATTTATAATGAAAGAGATGTTATTTTTGTTGGAAAATCAAACATTTGTGTGCAGAGATATATAGCCCGAAATAGTATCAAAATTCAATAGGAAAAAAGTGGTGACACATGTTAGCAAAAAAATATAAATGGAAATAATACAAGATGAACATATAAAACAATTAACATCAAACATAACCCTTACACACAACAAACAAACTAAGTACCAAATACAAGTTTTCCACTGAGAAATCACTTAAGTAAGTATATAAAGTCCTGTAACCTGCCACCAGGAAAAATCCTATTTACGCGTACATCTTCATACACAGTTTATAATATAGGCAAAACCGAAAATAAAGATGTTTTTGTTTGTCTGTTTGTCTCGTGAGCAGACAACTTTCTACTTTTATCGTACCGGTAATTCCATCTTTATGCGTACACATGTATATGTTTGTAACCAGTCACTTAAGCCTTTCAGCCAATAAGAAATATCTCTTGTAACTACTTAACTTTTGAAATATATTTTGGCACTGCGAAAAATTAAAGGGGTGAAATAAAAGTTAAAATTCATAGTTCTGCATTATTACTCGTTTTCCTTTAAGTTCTTACTCAGCTGTCATAATTATTATGTAATCGGACAATGCGAAACAGTAAGAAAAGATTTTGGACATTAAAAATGTAGCAATTTCATTGGCTCCTTACAGTTATGACAGGTATTATCGGACCAAGTTGTTCCTTTCTTAACATATAAATGTGTTTAAACTAAAAGAAGCAAGTTTCTTGGAAGGATGCTATCTAAAGCAGGGGCCGTTATTGGTTGCTTTCTCCCAGTTAACTTCTTTAATGTCATACAGTCTTCCCTTAAATTTCAGTTAATTCCTGTGCAAAAATACCATGTTATTTTCCCAACAATTTTCACGAGGACCCCTTCACCCTTCATCAACTTGTGAAAAAGCCCCTTTTAAAAACAATGTCATGGTAAAGAATCGAATAGTATCAAGTTAGGTAACATTCTTCCAATTATCACACTATGCATGACAAAAAAATCTAAAATTTGAAAATGATATAATCTCAGAAACATTTTTTATTTAAGATAATTTCTATGATTTATATATTTATGAAAATGAGAATATTGTCTAGTAATTTAATCATGGTATTTAATAAAAGCTTTAGTTTAGTCCTTGAGTAAGAAATTGCAGTAACAGACATTGACTTTATTTACACAGAGACCCTGACGCTGACAATATCAAATGTATGTGTTAATTAACTTACGGTACAATTTCTCAACCTCGCTTCGTATTCTGCCCTCTGCATCAAAACCTTACCGACACCTTTCCCTCGAGCCATTTCGTCTACACATATATGATCCAAATAACATTTGAGACGATCATTCACAGGTTCATCCATAATCGATCCAAAGCAACAATACCTTTACAACATTTTATAAAGAGCAAATAAAACATGAAACAACACATTGCCACCTACAGCATTTTAAATATATAAGCAAACACTAGTACACCAATTATTGTCGTTGTTTTATTTTGTGTGTTTTTGTGGTTTGTTTGTTGTTGTTCTACATTCTAATTTAAATACAAAGGAAAGGGTCAAAAATGGAAAGACGCGTGTAAGAAACGCTGTAAACAGGAACAGCAAAGTCGTGGTATGAGAAAGGCTACGAAAACGTTAACATTTCAACAACAAATAACAATAATATTTTTTTAAAAGCTTTAGAAGCAAAGAATGCTTCAAATTTTCATTTTTATTTATCAATTGCAAATAACATTTTGTAAACTATTATATCAGTTTTGTTGAACTTTTACATTTCGATATTGGTTCATGTGATATAGACACGTTGTTAAAAAAGAGAATTACCACGCCACTTCAAAAAGACATACCTACAACCATGCCAGCATCCAAGTTCCGAGATATGGTCATCTTTTCTGTGTGGAAATACAAAAGTAAAAGTATATTAAACGATTGTTTTTATACTTATTATATATTATATAGACGTTTATCTCTTGCCCCACTCCGCTGTGGGTTCGAAACCCGATAGGACTCTGGATTCTTTCATGTGAGGAAGCTATCCAGCTAGCTGTTGGAACGTCGGTATTTCTATTCAGTTGCCCGTTCGTGCCTGAAATAATGCAAGGAGTGGTACTTGAAGTCTTCCTTCACCACTTTAGATGGAACGTTGTCATATGACCTATACTGTCTCGATGTGACGTAAAACCAAATCAAACAGACAAACATATACGTATATACCGTGTTCAGAACACTCACTCTATTTCCTTGTCACCCTTGAATTTCAACTGCAGTAAACCGACAGGTGTTCCATAAAGTTCAGCTACGAAAGTCCGGTTGTAAAACGCCGGGTTTTGGCCCCTGTGTTGTGCTGTCATGTGTTTTACAGCTATTGGCAGTCTAGCAATTTGAATAATTATAGTATAGGTTTAAGTAAACAAGTATTAAAAAATACATTAATCTTGATGGTATATTTTAAATATTTTGTAAAACATTAGAAACTTAAGAATAAAATATAATGTCATCGATGTTGTCCGTGCAATACAAGGACTACTAGAGCTACATGCAGTACTTGCGGTCAAACCGTTACGTTTAGTTTTCTAGGGATGACGTATGGTAGAGCCTAATCGCAACTTTTCGGACTTTTCCGTCAGTCTTAATAGCCCAGACGTACCGATTGTGGTAGAGTCCCGACCTTTTAGTAGAGGCAAACAAACATTTATTATCGGAATCACTTATTGAAAATTGTACTTAGTTCGTAACAGTCTCAAAGCGACACTAAAGGCTAATACTAAGAACTCTAGTAATGTCGAAAAACCAAGAAACATACGATTTGAATTGTTAACATAGATAAACTGTGACAACAGAAAAAAAATATGCAAAAAGAAAAACATGTAATAGATCATCAGCATGTAATAGATCATCAGAATTGAATGTAAAATATTATTTTAATGCTATACTTAATCTGATTTGAGTTAAAAAGCAATTGACGCTTTTTATTTTTGGGTCATTTTGAACAATAAACAAACATTATTCTGGCAAAAACGGAGTAAATGAATGTTTTTAATTTTCGCATACAAGTCCAGACCAACATTTAATGATACACAAGTCTTTAAGTAATATTTTCAATCATGTAATGTCAAAAATCCTAAGTAGGGTCCCTTTAAATCTATGTATTGACTAAAGGATTTTCATATCAATCAATCTAAGGTAGAAAATAAACATTAGAAAATATACATACTTTCTTTCTGTTATATTATGCGCAAATTTACCGCGAAAACCTTCGACGTTTAATCTGCCGGCGAACTCCGCGTCAGCTGGCGTGTCTTGCAACAAACGAACTGAAACCCCATTTTCCGGAACGGAACCAGGAGCCGGACTAAGAGTGCTTCCGGGTTGCGCAATAACTGGTGCAGCCGGGTATAGTGCCGACTCCGACAACATTACGATGTATTATTTACCAAATACACTGAAAACAATTTAAAATAGTTATATATCACCATTACAAATATAAAATTTGATAAATAAATATGTTTCCTATTCAAAGTACATACATATGAGTAGTATAGGGGTCTCTTTAACGCCACGATTGCGCATGCGCGGCGCCATATTGGATTCTATTTTTAGAATGACATCATCGTTCTATATTTAGAAATTCATTTTTAATCTCCCGGAAGTATACGGAGCTGACTCGTATACACGATTTAGGGCTTGAATCGCGGACATTGAAGGTCAGGTCCTCGGCCCTAGACGGGGAGATAACATTTAAAATGAAAATTATACACATGTATCCATAAAAAATATGAATAAAATGACTTACCTTTTAATTAGGACATTTTGTATTAAAATAATAGTCTGTATTATTTATATAACATTATTAATAAAAATAGTCTTAAAAACTTAATTCAATATTAATATATTATTTCAAATGTGTTTTTCTATAAACATTCCAAATAAAGAAAATGCGTTAGTAATAAGATATAATTGAAAACTGACTGACTAATTGACTCTTTATAATACAATGAATAAGACAATTAATTAATTTAAATGTGTTCATCATAAAGTTTTTTAACATATAACAAAATATATGAAATTAATTTTCAATTTAATTCGATATTATGAGTCAGTCAAATAATGTTTCTATATAAGATAATAATAAGGACTTTTACTGTAAAATAATTTAATAAATATTTACGTAAAATACATACATACGATGTTGACTTTTCGGCGTTCCGCAACGAAATGACTCTTTCAAGTTTTTTTGCATTCCTTAATATGCATGACCGGTTTTAGTGACCTCATTAGCTAATTTAAAAACGGACAAAAGGCTATTCAGGTGTCAAAATTAATCCATTCAGAATGTCAACAATGTCTGGCGTATGTTGATTTAAGAGCAGATGTGCGGACAATGGTCCATTCAACTGTTAAAATTAATCCCTTTAAAGTTGCCACGCTGTTTGGCTTGTGTTTATTTAGGGACGAATATTTTAACAATGGTCTATTCAAGTGCCAAGCCTAACTTGTTTACATTATTTGGCTTGTGTTTGTTTAAGGACGGAAACTTTAACAAAGGTTCATTTAACTGTCAAAATTAATCCCTTTAAAGTCGCCGCGATGTTTGGCGTCTTGTTTATTTAGGGACGAATACTTTAACAATGGTCTATTCATATGTCAAAATTAATCCTTTTAAAGTTCCTGCGCTGTTTGGCGTTTGTTTATATAAACCCGAATGAGGTATAATGGACATTGATTTTATCAATAGTGTACTTTTTAAGGGTCCCGGTCAGCGAAATGTTTACTTAATGCAAACAGACTGCTGAAAAAAGGATTAAAATTTGTAGAAAATGTTGCAACTTATAGAATTATGACTTATACCTAATACTGTTTTGCTTTTTAGTCTACAAAATGCTGTTTATTACAATTAGAATGAAATTTCATTCCCTTGCGTATATTTTTGAGAAATTTCATTCAAAGAAATTAAGCTACAAACCGGTTTTTTCCTCTTTAGGGCAACCGTTTACGATATGATTTTTTAATTTTTCACTACCAATTGAAAGAACATTTTAATACCTTTCATTTACACCCTCCATTTTCGATTCGATTTTTAGCCGTTTTCGAGTTATGACCAATTAGCGATTTTTAAACCAATTTTAAAAGTCCATAAAACCGTAAGATTTATATGCCGTTTGAAAAGATCTCTGCGAGTAGATACAGAAAATGTATTATTATATGGATTTATCTCTTACCGTTTTTGAGATAGGAGAGTTTGAATATGGCAAACAAAATCACTCATGCGGAAAAACACGCATAACTTTTTCGTTTATGAACGAAACATAGTCGTGTTTGGTATCAAATTGAAGGTCTTGACGAGTACATTTTAGTCACGCGATCAAACCGAATGTCAAGTCACTCGTGCGTGAAATTCATTTTTTTCTCCCCAACCAACGGACCGATCTTATTAATACCTGTATCGAACGAAAGGTATTACTCACTAGATTCAGAAAATGTATAATTTTGTATCGCTGACTCGGATAGGACCCGATAAATGAAGTAAAATCACTCAAGCGTAAAATGTGGATTTACGCCTTTATTAGTCAATATAACCCGGTCATGTTTGGTATCGTACGAAATGTTTTAAGGCGCTCTTTATAAATACGGACTAAAATCGAAATAAAAATCACTATTAAATCTTTTAATCATTCTTCATTGAAAATACTGTACTCGAAATATAAACTCAACTTACTGCGTTAATGATGTTTACTCTATGACGTCCAATCACCAAATGACCGAAGTCACCAGTGCGATACATTATACGCATGCGCTGATCTAATTTAGAAATGACATTGTCCAATTTAACAGCAGTTTCTCTTTTCTTACGGACTAAATGTAACCAATCAGATAGAAGGATTACTTGACCAATGATTTTGATCACGTGACTATAAATAACATAAATAGATGAATAACGTCATGCCAAAAATAGCAGCCAATCAGATTTTAATACGTGTGTATATAAATGAAAACTTATTAGCGTATTGGCATAAGCAAGATGAACGCCACTAACTGTACATCCTTCAACCAAAACATGGAATATTACGAAAGTAGACTTAAGACGTTCGATACGTATCCAAAACAATTACTCCCGAATAAGTACGAACTGGCAAGCGCGGGATTATACTACAGTGGGAAATCAGACTTGTGCAAGTGTTTCAGATGTCACATAAAATTAAGCGCCTGGGATAGATCGGACATTGCATTGAGAGAACATCACAAGTGGTCACCCAATTGCGAATATATTAAAATAGTAGGCGCTCCTCAACAAAAACCGCCCCCAATAGGCGGATTTGGTGCGTTTGTATCAACAACTAGGTCAACACCTTGCGGTTTTGGAGGATTTGGTGGTTTAAGTTCAACGGTATCTACTGTATCAAATTAGACGAAAAAAAAAATGTTGACATTCATTTGTATAACCATAACATTGATAGTGTACTACTGTATCGTAACATATCTTTTGTGTTTGTTTGTAAGAATATGTTTATCTGCGTATATTTTATCAATAAACATGTATGACTAGAAACAGGATTTGTCATCTATTAATCTCCTGCTCCTTCACCACCACCATTAATCTCCTGCTCCTTTACCACCACCACCAACCACAACCACCACCGCCGCCGCCGCCGCCGCCGCCGCCGCCGCCGCCGCCACCACCACCACCACCACTAACAACAACAACACTTCACTTCAACGTAAGAAGGGCGACTAACCAGTATAAGAACGAATACTTCAGTGTACTTTTGTGTCTTTTTTTTATAATGAATCAATGTCCAATTTGTCAACAACTTTTCTCAAGACGCGACGTCATGTTGAGACATCATCGTAACCTGCACGAGACTGACGAAATTGTAAGAGATAAGCATTCATCATCACAAATAACCCCTGGGTCAGAAAAGATGACGTTTCAGCATCCGTTTTCGATGGTCGTCTCCGGGCCAAGCGGAAGCGGGAAAACCGAATGGACAAAAACATTGCTTTTATCCGATATAGTTAGTCCACCACTGGAGCGCATCATTTGGTGTTACGGTCAATGGCAAATTCTATACGACGAACTTCAGCGTAGAATACCCGGGATAGAATTTGTACATGGCATTCCCGACTACTTGAATAGTCCAAAGTATATTGACGGGCGTAAAAGGAACTTGATCGTTTTTGACGATTTGATGACAGAGGCAAAATGTGACCAGAGAATCGCCGATCTTTTTACCAAAGGCAGTCACCACAGGAACATATCTATCGTGTATCTAACTCAAAATTTATTTCCTCAAGGAAAAGCCTGCAGAGATATCGCGTTGAATACGCAGTACCTAGTATTGTTCAATAACCCCATTGACAGACAGCAGGTGGCTACGTTAGCGAGAAGAATATATCCTTCCTCCTATAACATCTTTATGAAACGCTTCGAACGAGCAACATCAAGACCTCACGGTTATCTAGTGGTAGACTTGAAATCCTCTACTCAAGAACATGACCGTTTACGCGAAAACATTTTTGAAAGTCAAGCTAGGAAAAGACAGCATGCGTATGATTCCGAAAATGAGTTTAGTGGAGAATCAAACTTGTCTGACAATACTTTAAATGATGATGTTGATAATGATTATGAGGAAGAAGAGGAGGAAAATGAGTCAGAAAACGAAAAAATTGGAATGAAAAGAAAGTCTTTCATTACGGGACCTCCTGGTAAGCGCATAAAAGAGGAAATAGAAGAAGAACGTGCACGTCATGACATATGGGATCGAAGATTTCAAAAGCCCCTCAGACAGGCTCATTCGGAACAATTTAAGGAACGACTAAACAGTTACATAGATCAAGAGTACTCTTTCGATGATGCTCTTTCTCGAACTGCAAATGATGTGTTGCCGCATTTAAGAAAAATGTTGAGACAAAATTATGCACAATTTCTTATTGACTTTTATGTATTGCAAAAGGACCCTACTCAAAAGCAAATTTTCCAGTCCGCGAGGAAACTTAGACATCAACACGGCATGAATTTTAAGGAATCTATTCGACAAGCCATTAAACTAAGAAAAGATTTGTTTGAGGTTCTATGGCCCAGTCACGACATTAACATTTCTAATCATGAGAACGATAAAAACGATGAGGTTGAAAATGCGTAAGAAGGATCGCCAGTCTTAAGTTTACAACGTTACAATGGGTTCCATAGAAGTATACGATTATGAACAAATGAAATGGGTCCCTTATAAAGATGATCCAGATAAATGGTATCAACATTTCAAGGACTTGGGGGACGGGTACGTTAAAGCCGATCATAAAGGCCGTTACATTGTAGGTAGCGGCCATTTGCGTAAAAGAGTCGAAACACTAGAAGCGAAACTCAAAGCCACCGAGGAAAAGCTAAAATTAGCGGAAGAGGAGCTAAAAAATACACAGCGTCCCTCAGTTAATTTGGTTAGCCCAGTGGCCCAAGCGATTGAAATTGCAAAATCGGAAGTTAAATGGAACAAAGATTCCAGTATACCGGAGCGTAAGAAGCGCCGAACGGACAATGACTGGAGTCACTTGACTTACTAAAATGAACAATTATCAGTTAGAAAATATATTGCGAGGATATCCAATGACAGTGTGTGCGGCTGATAAAATTCGCAAACAAAAAGGAAGATTCGTAATTTCCAATACGGATACGAGCAATGGCCCGGGAAAACATTGGGTGGCTTTTTATTTTCCCACGAAAGGCCCTTACGAATTTTTCGACTCGATGGGAAATTGCCCGCAAAGCTATCAGGTTGGATTTGAGAAGATACTAAACAAGAAATACCTTATGTATAATGGGCAGCTACAACAGTCTTCGTCTAACGTGTGTGGACTTTATTGCGCGTACTACGTCATCAAACGATATGGAGGAAAATCAATGAAAAACATTGCCAAAAAATTTAATCCACAACGAAAAAAGCTCAATGATTACCTTATAGTGTCTAAAATGATGAAATTGGAAGAAATCCAATAACTAAAGCTACTAGACAAAATGCATCATTACTCATAACACCATAATTATTGTTTCAGAATGTTGTATGTTCATAAAATAAAAATTGACATGTTTTGTTTTTTATTTTTCGCATGAGAATACATGTATATCAAAATAAAAGATATGAATACATATATTGCCTTGTTATTTATGATGTATGGTCAGTGTAATTGACCACCTTCAATGCCTATCTTTGTGGTGTCCATGTACATATCCCGTTCTGATAAGTACTTCCAATCTTTATCTATAGAGTGTGTTGGTTCATTGAGAAAAGTTGTTGACAAATTGGACATTGATTCATTATAAAAAAAAGACACAAAAGTACACTGAAGTATTCGTTCTTATACTGGTTAGTCGCCCTTCTTACGTTGAAGTGAAGTGTTGTTGTTGTTAGTGGTGGTGGTGGTGGTGGTGGTGGCGGCGGCGGCGGCGGCGGCGGCGGCGGCGGCGGCGGCGGTGGTGGTTGTGGTTGGTGGTGGTGGTAAAGGAGCAGGAGATTAATTGGTGGTGGTGAAGGAGCAGGAGATTAATAGATGACAAATCCTGTTTCTAGTCATACATGTTTATTGATAAAATATACGCAGATAAACATATTCTTACAAACAAACACAAAAGATATGTTACGATACAGTAGTACACTATCAATGTTATGGTTATACAAATGAATGTCAACATTTTTTTTTTTCGTCTAATTTGATACAGTAGATACCGTTGAACTTAAACCACCAAATCCTCCAAAACCGCAAGGTGTTGACCTAGTTGTTGATACAAACGCACCAAATCCGCCTATTGGGGGCGGTTTTTGTTGAGGAGCGCCTACTATTTTAATATATTCGCAATTGGGTGACCACTTGTGATGTTCTCTCAATGCAATGTCCGATCTATCCCAGGCGCTTAATTTTATGTGACATCTGAAACACTCGCACAAGTCTGATTTCCCACTGTAGTATAATCCCGCGCTTGCCAGTTCGTACTTATTCGGGAGTAATTGTTTTGGATACGTATCGACGTCTTAAGTCTACTTTCGTAATATTCCATGTTTGGTTGAAGGATGTACAGTCAGTGGCGTTCATCTTGCTTATGCCAATACGCTAATAAGTATTCATTTATATACACACGTATTAAAATCTGATTGGCTGCTATTTTTTGGCATGACGTTATTCATCTATTTATGTCATTTATAGTCACGTGATCAAAATCATTGGTCAAGTAATCCTTCTATCTGATTGGTTACATTTAGTCCGTAAGAAAAGAGAAACTGCTGTTAAATTGGACAATGTCATTTCTAAATTTAGAACAGCGCATGCGTATAATGTATCGCACTGGTGACTTCGGTCATTTGGTGATTGGATGTCATAGAGTAAACATCATTAACGCAGTAAGTTGAGTTTATATTTCGAGTACAGTATTTTCAATGAAAAATAATAAAAGATTTAATAGTGATTTTTATTTCGATTTTAGTCCGTATTCATAAAGAGCGCCTTAAAACATTTCGTACGATACCAAACATGACCGGGTTATATTGACTAATAAAGGCGTAAATCCACATTTTACGCTTGAGTGATTTTACTTCATTTATCGGGTCCTATCCGAGTCAGCGATACAAAATTATACATTTTCTGAATCTAGTGAGTAATACCTTTCGTTCGATACAGGTATTAATAAGATCGGTCCGTTGGTTGGGGAGAAAAAAATGAATTTCACGCACGAGTGACTTGACATTCGGTTTGATCGCGTGACTAAAATGTACTCGTCAAGACCTTCAATTTGATACCAAACACGACTATGTTTCGTTCATAAACGAAAAAGTTATGCGTGTTTTTCCGCATGAGTGATTTTGTTTGCCATATTCAAACTCTCCTATCTCAAAAACGGAAAGAGATAGATTCATATAATAATACATTTTCTGTATCTACTCGCAGAGATCTTTCAAAACGGCATATAACTCTAACGGTTTTATGGACTTTTAAAAATTGGTTTAAAAATCGCTAAAGGGCCATAACTCGAGAACGGCTAAAAATCGAATCGAAAATGGGGGTTGTAAATGAAAGGTATTAAAATGTTCTTTCAATTGGTAGTGAAAAATTGAAAAATCATATCGTAAACGGTTGCCCTAAAGAGGAAAAAACCGGTTTTGTAGCTTAATTTCTTTGAATGAAATTTCTCAAAAAAATATACGCAAGGGAATGAAATTTCATTCTAATTGTAAAAAACAGCATTTTGTAGACTAAAAAAAAAAAACAGTATTAGGTATATGTCATAATTCTATAAGTTGCAACATTTTCTACAAATTTTAATCCTTATTTCAGCAGTCTGTTTGCATTAAGTAAACATTTCGCTGACCGGGACCCTTAAAAAGTACACTATTGATAAAATCAATGTCCATTATACCGCATTCGGGTTTATATAAACAAACGCCAAACAGCGCGAAGACTGTAAAGGGATTAATTTTGACATATGAATAGACCATTGTTAAAGTATTCGTCCCTAAATAAACAAGACGCCAAACATCGCGGCGACTTTAAAGGGATTAATTTTGACAGTTAAATGAACCTTTGTTAAAGTTTCCGTCCTTAAACAAACACAAGCCAAATAATGTAAACAAGTTAGGCTTGGCACTTGAATAGACCATTGTTAAAATATTCGTCCCTAAATAAACACAAGCCAAACAGCGTGGCAACTTTAAAGGGATTAATTTTAACAGTTGAATGGACCATTGTCCGCACATCTGCTCTTAAATCAACATACGCCAGACATTGTTGACATTCTGAATGGATTAATTTTGACACCTGAATAGCCTTTTGTCCGTTTTTAAATTAGCTAATGAGGTCACTAAAACCGGTCATGCATATTAAGGAATGCAAAAAAAACGTGAAAGAGTCATTTCGTTGCGGAACGCCGAAAAGTCAACATCGTATGTATGTATTTTACGTAAATATTTATTAAATTATTTTACAGTAAAAGTCCTTATTATTATCTTATATAGAAACATTATTTGACTGACTCATAATATCGAATTAAATTGAAAATTAATTTCATATATTTTGTTATATGTTAAAAAACTTTATGATGAACACATTTAAATTAATTAATTGTCTTATTCATTGTATTATAAAGAGTCAATTAGTCAGTCAGTTTTCAATTATATCTTATTACTAACGCATTTTCTTTTATTTGGAATGTTTATAGAAAAACACATTTGAAATAATATATTAATATTGAATTAAGTTTTTAAGACTATTTTTATTAATAATGTTATATAAATAATACAGACTATTATTTTAATACAAAATGTCCTAATTAAAAGGTAAGTCATTTTATTCATATTTTTTATGGATACATGTGTATAATTTTCATTTTAAATGTTATCTCCCCGTCTAGGGCCGAGGACCTGACCTTCAATGTCCGCGATTCAAGCCCTAAATCGTGTATACGAGTCAGCTCCGTATACTTCCGGGAGATTAAAAATGAATTTCTAAATATAGAACGATGATGTCATTCTAAAAATAGAATCCAATATGGCGCCGCGCATGCGCAATCGTGGCGTTAAAGAGACCCCTATACTACTCATATGAGCACAGCCAATAGGAGCATTGCAGTTATTTGTTCACTTTGAAATTATATGACATGACTTCTGCATTAGACTGGCATATTGTATGGTCAATAGAAACTATTAAAACTGTGATATAAAAAAAATCAGAAGATTTCAAATAATGGCAACAGTAGGGATCGAACCACAGATCTATCATAGCAACCACTCTACCGACTGTGCTATTGCAGATGTGACGACGAATTAGATCTTTTTCTTTTTTATCAAACGGTGCTAAACATTTATTTATTTTTGTTTAACGAAAACTAAAAACTATATTTTCTCAGCTTACAAACATAAATCAATATTGTTGTCCTCTATGTTATATACCTATTTTTTTGTTTTGTGAAGGAATCACAGTGACCTATTTCTTTTATATGTTTACATATTTGATTTGCTCATGTTATGTATATTATACAAACTGAGTGTTATTGAAAATAAATTGAAATTGAAATTTAAATTTATAACTATAAACATTTAACCAGTGTGACACATTAGTTATAGTCTCCATTTTAATTCTCGTAGCTACACGGACAGAAGCGAAGTATGATCGAATATTAAAATGAGTGCTATAATGTATTCATAATTGGTCAATAAAATCAGACTATATAAGTTTGCAATATATGATTGCGTAATCGGAAGTAAAAGGTATTTGCATATTGTATAATTGAGCCGCGTCATGACAAAACCAACATAGTGGGTTTGCGACCAGCATGGATCCAGACCAGCCTGCGCATCTGCGCAGTCTGATCAGGATCCATGCTGTTCGCTACAAGTAGAGAAACTGAAAGCGAACAGCATGGATCCTGATCAGACTGCGCGGATGCGTAGGCTGGTCTGGATCCATGCTGGTCGCAAACGCACTGTGTTGGTTTTATCATGACGCGGCTCATATGTCTCGATAGATTTTGAAATTTGATGAAAGGGTATTTAAAAAATTAAAATGCATTAAAAACTGAAAGTGGAACAAATATCATGATGTAATTTATCCCAATATCAAATTTATTTACTTAATTGTTCGCAATGAATGGTTTCAAAAGTCAATTAAACAAACAAAATAGCAGTTATCGATGATATACGGTGGGTTAAAATCCGGCACAGCGATAGTATATAATAATATAACATGTTGATTTAGTGCTTGACCTAGCTATTGTCCTAGGATGATAATTTGGACTTAACGGTGCATGGGAAAGTCCACAAACGGGGTAATCTGGATTATTATCCGATATTGTAAAAGTAAACACTTACATATACTATAAAGCATTATTCTGACAGTATCGTTGGTGTATTACCGTTATAGCTCAGCCGGTTGATCGAAGTTATCGTAACTTTAAGTATTTTGTACTTTTAGTATTTTGTACTCATAGGTTCGAACCCCACGTAGTGCCATTTCATAACCACAATTTTTCTTCTTGCACTGTTTTTTTATCATTATTATTTTTTTATTTCGTTTTCCTTTTTGTTTATTCTTATAATATATATTTTATAGTATATACTCATTTTTTTATTTATATTTTTCTTTTTTTATATTTTGATCGCAGTGTGAAAAAATATTCGATCATATTCATGCATGTATATGAAAAGTGAAACAAAAACCGGTCAAACTTGTTTTCTGAACAATTGACTGTTCTGAGGTATAAAAAAAATGTGTCTTTCCTATAGTCGAACTTCTGCTCGTAGGGGTAACATTCCTGACACGTTTGCTCTACCTACTGCGCTAACAAGATATGTGGTAACAGGCAGTTTTATTTTCATCTTTATAGGTTATGGGATTGATCTGCCTTACCTATTTTTCGCATAGTTATTGGTCTTTGTTATGTAAACAAAGGCTCAAGTTATCATTGGAGAGGTCATCAGACCTCTCCATAGTGTTCAGACTGATTGCTGGCGGCATCCATTTTTGCGTATCTGATTGCAGTGAATGAATCTCATTTTAAGCGTAAAATCATTAGGAGCAGTCTACAAAAATTGTTTTGCGCATGCCCCGTTTCAAAACACGGCTTTACTTAAACGAAAAATTAACATCGAAG
Source organism: Ruditapes philippinarum (assembly GCF_026571515.1). Lineage (NCBI taxonomy): Eukaryota > Metazoa > Mollusca > Bivalvia > Venerida > Veneridae > Ruditapes > Ruditapes philippinarum. The sequence goes on from NW_026856362.1 coordinate 66,002, forward strand.
TGAACAAATCGGTACATAGAAAAATCGGAAAATATCATTTACGTTATTTAACACTACGTGCATGGATGCTTCATTCCGTAACTGTATAAATCGATTACCGTATTGTTTTCTGAATAACGTTTTACTATTTCATGTTCTGATAAATAGTTACAGTGAACATTATAGCTATGTACAATATCACCATGCACAATATATACCGCCTCCGTGGTCGAGGGGTTAGAGTCGATAACTTGTAATCCAGTAAACTCTCTGGCGTGGGTTCGATCCCCGGGAGATGCTTTTTTTTAGTTTAGCGCGAAGAAAGGTTGTCTAGTACTGGTGTAACTCTCCAGGAACGATGGTTAGGAAACTACCCGCCTATATGACTAAAATACTGTTGGGAAAAGGCGTACAATGAAACAAACAAACATATTATATGACCGAGTGAACCGTGTATTTAACCGTTATATCTAAATAACGCAAAAGGAGATTTTTTGGCGCAAATGGCACACATTTTATCTCAAGTTTGATTTTCTTTTAATATTGTGGTTGGAGGCATGCAGCTTTATATACTGTTTATTCCAATAAACAGTATATAACAGTATAACAGTATATAACAGTATTTACTGTTTATTGCAATCAAATGATATCAACATTTTTTATGTAAACTTGTTTGATTAACATACTTTATACTCGTTTTGGAAAATGTAGAGGAAATGCTTCCTTATATTTTACAAAACAGTGACCGAAAATTTGCTTATTGAACTTTACAAGAAACATTTATTTTGAAAATACTTTTAATATATATATAATTTTTCTACAAAGGTAACTGAATTTAAAATACATATGTAAATGGTATATATCATTTAATTTACATTAAGTAATTTTACAAAAAAAATTTGTAGAAAAAGTATCCCTAATGCGCCAAGAAAAAAGTACATTTCTCCGGCATATAATCTTTTAAAACAATAAAAAAGATGAAATGTGAAACAAACTTTCATTGCAATATATATAATAAATTATATTTTGTTTAATAATTCTAATTTATAAACATTCATTGTGTCTGTTATGCAAAATATCCCCAAATATTTTCGAATTAAACACATTTTCCACAGCAGCAAAAGGACCTCTCGCATGCTTCTTTTTAAAGAAGCATACTTGTCCTAGGACAGTATATAACAATATAAATGCGACTGATATTGATTCTAATGAAGAGATCATGGTAAAATATCATATAGAATATTTAGAAACAAAAATGGCAAAATTAATGTGAAATTAGTTTATGTCACACATTGGATATGTAATTGGTATATAAAAAAAAAATCAGAATCTTGAAATAACGAAACGTATAAACCTGTGTTTATACATGAAATACATCTCAAACAAACAAAATCTCGCCATATTCTTCTATAATAATATAAACTTATTGACCTGTCAATTTTGCATAGCGCGAATTTGAAAATCCGATTCTATTTTATTTACGAATTGTGATTTACTGTTAATAGTCCAGCAAATTGCATAATCCGTGACTAAATCATATCATAATGGGTAGCTCAGTGGATAAGGCCATGTATTTTAGAGGCATAGGTATTAGCTGTTGGATATAATAGTTTCTTAAATAAACTTAAAAATGGTAAATTTAAAGTCACCTGACCATACAACACTCAATTCATTTTAAAACTGAACCATAAAATCAACGCCACAGCTGTTCGTTACAGGAAATATAAATTAAGTAATGGAAGGGTTTATTTTGAAAAAGGCAAAACTAAAGAAGTACACGTATACCCTAAAAGTAACCCGTACATTAACTTCAATTTTGAAAATGCTTTAAAGTGTGTCAAGAGTACAGGTGCTTATATAACATACTTGATTTACATAAAAAATGCACGTATAATAGTACCTCAACACAAAAATACTGCCGAGTTATAGAATGATGTACGTGTATATCAATGTAGAAAACACTTCTGCTAACACCTGAATGTTTATTATTATACATGTTTTTTGTTCATTGACCGTATACTTTGTATACAATCTATAGATTACGAAAATCAAATTATAGATTCGGCCAGCAATGTCTGATATAGCGTACTGTACTGTACCTGTACTGTAAATGCATAATGTATAAAATATATCGTACAAATCAGAATTATGGCATACTTCAATCAAGTTTCATCAGTTTGTATTCTTTAGTATATATTTGTATTTACATTTTTAAAAACTTATATAATAGTTGAAAATTATATTACCTTGGTATTCAAAAAATTCCAAATCGTTCGTTAAATGTCCTTAAACATTACATGCCATACAGTGTGCTAGATCTTAACACTAGGCGTAAATCGATTTTTCTATTTTTAGCAACATTTATACATGACCAATAAAGAAAACTGCTGGAGCGAGAAGGTATGCACTATTCCTTGTTCATGTACATTTTAAAGCTACATGCCTCCAGATGAGTCAAAATATTTCAATAATATCAAACTTAAGAAAAATGCACTAAGATGTAAGGCAAAGTAAAACGTTTCACGATTCGAGTTATATTTTACAAATTATGAGCGATTAATGGCATATTTTTCAGTATTTACATCTATATTTCTACTGCGTTACTATAACCATTGTGGAAGACAAACTATTTTTACTGTTTACTGTTAGACCAGTAAGATGCTGTTATTTTTGTTCTTAAAAGAGTTTTAATAACTGGTTTCCTGTTTCAGATTCCAAACAATGATAATCATTTGCCATATCCATTCAGCGATTATAAAAGATTTGAGCCGCGTCACGACAAAACCAACATAGTGCGTTTGCGACCAGCATTGATCCAGACCAGCCTGCGCATCCGCGCAGTCTGATCAGGATCCATGTTGTTCGCTATCAGTTTCTCTACTTGTTATAGGGTTTGTAAGCGAACAGCATGGATCCTGATCAGACTGCGCGGATGGTCGCAAACCCATCATGTTGGTTTTGTCGTGACGCGGCTCATTTCATATTTGTTTCCAAACATATACATGAGAAAATACAAGATGTTATGTACTCAAAGTTAAGGACGAAATGAAACACCATTGTGGCCATTTAATACATAAACCTAATCAAATTCAGCAAATCGAAAACACACGTTTCTGTATTTTAAAAGATGTTGGAGATATATTTATTGGATAAGTACTTTCGCGGTTTGTTGCGTGCGTCCTTGTGTTTGTGAGTGTTTGTTATTGTTGTTGTTTTGTTTGTTTTATACGGCGCATACATATAAAGTTCCTGGAAGCACGTGTGCTCTGACCCGTCTTTGTGTTACACACTACTTAAAGCAGCATGCCTCCAGATTCATGCTTTTGCTCATGAAAACTTTGAAAATGTATTTCAAGTAAAATATTGTGAAGTGAACAATAATGATATTGCAAGCGGCTCTTTTTTACAATCCAGGTAAATTAACAAAAAGAGACCCTAAATGCGTTAGTCGCGCAGTAGAATTATGGTAGTAAATACTACAAAATCAGTCATAAGTGGCATATAACTTGAATCTTTTTATTTTTCTTAAAATCGAATTATATTATTATAAAGTTTTATTTTTTGGAAATATTTTTGCCCATGCTGCTTTAAGTTTGAAAGAACCCCAATTGAGTACCGTAGTCGGAATGACACAACTAAACAGATATTGCTGAAACGCTTAAGATTCTTTGGCGGCAATTTAAATGATTTAATATTTTACCAATAATAAAAAAATACCACTTTATTACCTTTTTGCTTCCATTAAGACAAGTTATTTTATATCTTGAGAAATTATAACAAATGAAAGTTCAAAGGCATAGGCTACAGTTACATAGACATAAGGACAGATTAAAAACTGTATAATAGAATTTGTTTAAACTTCGGATAAACTTAGATCAAAAGCATTTACGTAAATATAACCTCTGGCCTTTACATTGCTTGAACCGAAAAGATTTTGTACTTTTGCTGACTAACCCAGATTGATAGACAGGTCTTGTGCGATTTACATATTCAGCAGGTAGGATGAAACTTGCAAATATGTACAATCTTACAAGTGTCAGAATTGTCGGCTGCTCAAGTTTAATATTTTTTCTTGCAGCCACTCACATTACACATAAGTAGAATAAGTCGAATATATAGAAATTAAATACTACTTTGGCAAAAATGCCCCAGGGTTAATTTTTGAAAACGATGTGTGAAATATATCTACAATATTTAATGTATATAAAATGTATATAAAACGTTTTTGAAACGTACTTGTTTTGGAAAATTCAAATTATTTTGTTATATAGATAGAATGAAAGTAGAAAGAAAACTAAACTCAAAATTTTCCATGAAATTATAAATGATCTTTTTGAAATTTTACAGCTGACTTAAAAGGGCGTAAACTGAAACTCCGCTTTGTCTGCATTACAATCGTTATATATAAACAAATTCAAGACGTATCTGTGAAAATTAGCCTACTTATTTCTAAAATAAGGGAATGGCATATTTTTAAAGTCTGTCCTTTAAAACAAGGGCGGACAGCTCTTTGTCCCTTTCTTTTATGAGAAGGGGAATTCTGTGATGCGTGTATGTGGTCGCACGGTCACTTTCCTAACAACATGTCCTCGATGCATGTATATGGTCGCATGGTCGAAACTCTCTAATAAAATGACATTTTCATAGGTGTTTTGTTACGGAATTGACTGGTGCATAATCTTTATGTTCTTTAAAAACTGTTCAACTCGTAATAAGGAGCCAAAAAACCTTATTAAACTTTGTTATTAAGTTTATCAGCCTAATAAGGACTTTTCAGTTTTTATTAAGAGTTACAAAAGCCTAATTAAGACTTTGATCCTCCTAAATAGGAGAGATTAATTGTTTCTACCAATTACAAGTAAATAGGAATTAAAACTCATAATTCGGAGAAATAAACCTTATAACAACTTTGTAAATCTTAATAAGAAGCTTAAAAAGCCTAATAAGGAGAGATAAAATATTATTATGAGATGAGAAATAAAATCCCAATCAGGAGAAGCTTCAAAAGACTAAATATAAAATAGAAACTTAGTTTGAATTTTATATCTAATACGGTTTTTATGCAAAGAACAAATAATCATTTTATTTTTCCTATGCTTCTAATTGGGACATACAAAGTCCTAATTAGTTTTTATTCATTAAAACATCACATCAAAACAGTAAGGTTCTTTGCTGGTGAGAAAGACCTCTAGTGCACCATCCATGCACAAACGGGAACATGAGTTAATACACCGACGTTCCGTAAGATAGCACGTGAAATAATCTTAAGGCCCTGGCGGGAATCTTACCAACAGTGGCAAGGGTATCAAATCAGCCACCATAGTCTACTGTATGTTTTTGTTTTCTTTCTTTCTTATTAATATTTTCAATTTTATTGAAAGTATTATTGGTATTATAAGTTCTTCTTTTTTTTTAATATGTTTTGCAATTATTATTGTAGTAAGCAAGTCTACAAGATATAATAAGCCACGCCTTTAATATCAAATATCGTTATTGTTACTGTGTGTATGTTTACTTGATGTTTGAGAGTTTATGAGTGTATACTTGGATGCAACACATATAATAAAATATATAAACCATCCTTCGGGTCTTGTTTAGTTTGTGTGCTAGTAAGCCATCCAAATAGAAAATATAAATGTTACAATTATTGGCAAATAACACGCACTTTTTAAATAGCATGGTTAAATTAACATTAAAATCAATAAATGTCATTTCAATGCCATAAAATTAAATACGAAACAGACATATCAGAGATTCTAAGTTGTTCCATATCCGTGTAGACTATTTTGCAAGCGCTATTCATTAAAACATACTTCAAAATAAAGAAGGAATGGGTCTAAAAACAATGACGAAACTAAGGATCGAACCATAGACCTTTAATATATTAGGTAACAATAGGTCACTCAATCGACTATACTTTTGCGGATATGACCAGAACTTAAACATTTAGATAGTGTGACTGTTCAAAACATTAGTCATTTACTCGATATAAATTCTCGTTATCTATATGGATAGTACCGAAATGGAATCGAACATTCAACTGAGTGCTATAATGTATTCATAATTAACAGGTTAATAAAATCAGACTATAAATACCATTCAAATTAATACAAAATATCATATCATTGATAAATATACATGTATTTGAACATTGTCATAAATATTAAAACTTACCTCGTTATTTTACATAATTTTGTATATGCTGGACCTGCAAGACCGACTGGTCCCTTTAGCAACTTATGATCATTTTATGCAGGAAATTTTTCCAGCTAGCATAAAGAAGGTAAATGGTTTAACACAGATTACAGTTCGGACGAATGAGCACATAAGGTATTGTCCCCATTTAAAGCTTTTAAAGTCGCCTTATAGCTTACAACAAAAGTATTCATTTCATTTGATTGTTGTAGCTGTTTAATATTATTATATACATTTAATAAGACTGCATCAGGCGATTTAAGAGTAATATAAATAGTTTTATTGCTTTTTTTATTTACCTATTCCATAAAAACTCTCAAATAAACTTGGATATTGGTTTGTAAATAACGCAAAAACAATTGACCAAGTATCGTATGGCATTATTTAACAGGGGGTGATCCATTATTTACTCATCAAGTTACCGATGTAATTTCTTTATTATCAACAAAGTCGAACACCACTATATATGTTTCATATATGTTTTTTTTTAAGAAACAAACTTCTAGAACCTGTGCGAATATATCGAGTGACACTTGCTTAAAGGGAACTAAAGATTAACTTAATGACAGCATAGAAATTTATAAAAGAACTGAAACAAAATACGCATACTGCATAGACAATTGATTTGTACATATACACGTCTTATAAACATTAAGTAAGTAAATAAAACAGACGGAGGAGAAGCTAGCGATTACCATATTTACCCATGGCACATTATGGTTTTGTATCCGTCTGAAGTAATCCGATGTCTGAAGAAATCAGCTACAGTTATTTAATTTATATAGGGGCGTCCGTGGCCGAGTGGTTAAGATCGTTGACTTCAAACCACTTGCCCCTTACCACTATGGGTTCGAATCCCGACAGGGACTTTTGATTCTTTCACGGAACGTCGGTGGTTCTACTCAGGTGCCCGTTCGTGCCTGAAATAATGCATGGAGGGGCACCTGAGGTCTTCCTCCACCAGTAAAGATGGAACGTCGCCAAATGACATATAAAACCCAATCAAAACAAAACAAACAATTTACATGTATATTCTTAAACATACATGTATATAGTTAAGCGAATGTGATAGCATTAAGACGGTATACTGTACATGTTAACCCATTTTGTTTCATGATTTTTCTTATTTTTTATTGGGAAATTTGAAAAATTTTATTTAGAAATCATTTGTTACGAAAATTTATTTAAAAATGCTTTTAGTACCCTTTGTAACCTTACTGGGCTTTGGTTTTACATGTATGTTTTTATTTTTTAAAAATATGTAAAAAAAACATATAATTTAAAAATTTCATTATAATGTTCTAGCCTGTTGAAAATGGGTTTTTTATTTATGTTATCTGGGAAATAAAATTTAAATTTCTGTTACCCTGTTGAATTTTATTTCGAGATTTCTTTCCCATTGGGGAAAAAAAATTTTTATTTGGGCCCAAGGGTTTAAACCCAATACTCCTTTTATTTTTTAAAAAATTTTTTATGATGGGCCTCATTTGAAAGAAAATAAGAGTCATGGGAGTATTTCGTTTGCCCGTTAAAATGATTAATAATAGATAACGTTGATTAAGATCCGAAAGTGTCATCATGAATAGTTAAGTACATTTTCAACTCTTTTGGGGTTTTTTTATTATTTATTGTACAGTGACATAATTATGTAATTTTCATTTAACAAGTATCTTAATAATGATTTAACTAACTGCAAAGTTAGTACATGGAGTCAATACAAAGTTTGGCTTAAAGTGTAACTGTGACTTACTATGTCTGATATTGTGCCATTTGTACGTTTGGACAATAGTGATTTTTTATTTCGTTCTTACCCGCGATGCACGACGGTACGATGGTGAAACCGCGATGGTACGATGACACGATGTCGCGTTTTCACCATCGTGCCATCGCGCCATCATGTTTTCACCATCGTACCATCGCGTTTTTACCATCGTGCTATCGTCTTTCACCATCGTACCATCGCGCTTTCATCATCGTATCATTGTTTTTTCACCATCATGCCATCGCGCTTTTACTATCGTACCTCGCGCTTTCACCATCGTGCCATTGCACTTTCACCATCGTACCATCGCGTTTTTCACAATCGTAACCATCCCGATTTCACAATCATTTGCAATCGTGGCTTTCGCCTTCGTGCCATCGGGTTTTCACCTCGTGGCCATTTGTGTTTTCACCATCGTACCATAGCGTTTTTCACCAGCGTGCATCGCGTTTTCCCACCATCCGTACCGCACTTCGGGTTTCACATTGTGCCATCGCGCGTTTTTCACTATATCGTACCATCGGGTTTTCACCATCGTGCCATCGCGTTTCACCATCGTAACCCATTTTAGAACTTTCGGGTCAGTATGAGCAGTACTCATATTTACAGAAAGATGTCAGATTCTGATAGGCAGATAGTTAAACAAGTTTAGAATACTTATTAATTTGAATTATAAATAATAAAACCTGTTTTCTTTACATTAAATTTTCCATTTCATTAGTTTAAGCATAGTTTATTTCGAACAAATTCAAAATATATATACTGACAATAATGTACATAATACAAACATGATATGTTGAAAAAGGATTGGGTCCGAAAGCTGAGCTTATAAAGGCCTTCTCCTTATAGATTTACAATGCATAAAATACGGTATGACAGTATATGTGACTTGCTTGAAATGTATCTGATTTTACATTGTTTTTAAGAAGTTAAAGTCAAAATTGTTTCTAACATTTAGTTATAATGTATAGCAAAAATATATACAAAATAAGGAATGAGAATACAAGACTGCATCATTTTGTTATATAAAATTAAAGAGAAATAACGTAAATTAAGATAGACAGAAACGAAGTAAGAAACGTTCAGCAAAATAGAAAAGAAGAAGAAATAAATTAAATGTGGATCATTCGGATAGTTCGAATATTTAAATGGGAAGTATTTATTGATTTGAGCTGATGTGAATATGCTTAAGAGAATCTCCTGCTTTCTCGGATGTATGTCTGAACGGCTTCAAACAGTCTTCTGTTTGCATCATCACTAATGTTTGGGTCTCCATTTAATAACATTTGGAGAGTTGCTGAAAAAATAGTGTTAAGAAAAGAGGCCCTGCTGTCAGCATGTTGACTTTCAAAGAAAAAGTGGTAATTACTTTCCACTATGGCACACTGACAAAGAGGAGATGGAGAAATACTTTTCTTAAATAGATGCTGGTTTAGAGAACTACATTCAGTACGAAGTCGAGCATGATAGATCTGCCTTTTTCTATCGCCTTCATAGAAATAAATCGGACAACTAGAGCTGCTTCGTCTCAAATGGGATTTGAAAGCAAACAGTGAACGTAAATTTTGTACTTCAGTTGGAAGGGCGTTCCGTTTATTCAGAGCAGTTGGAAGAAAAGCATTTTGATAAAGAGTTGTTCGACATTCGAATGGTCTGAATATTTGTAGCATTGCGTAGATCGTACCTTGAATACCTACAGTAGGTGGAAGTAAGGAACACAAGTAATCTGGTGTTAAGCCATTTTTTCATTTTATAAAGTAAGATAAGCATATGATTATTTCTTCGAGATTCTAAGGATTCCCAAGGAACTTCACTATGGAGTTTGTGTAATAATACAAATTGTGTAGCACCGCACACAATACGAGACGCTTCATTTTGAATTTTGTCAAGCTTAAGTTTCTCATATTGTATGAGTTTAGATAGACAACATCGACGTATTCCAAAATCGGTTGGATGAAAGTTAAATATATCACTTCAAGAGATCTACGGTCAAGCTGAAACTTCAATTTCCTCATAATGTGTATCCTCTGCCAGGCTCGTTCGGTAATATAGTTAATGTGACAATGCCACGAGCAATCGTCTGAAAGGTGGAGGCCAAGATGTTTGTGACTGTTTACGGTTGTTATTTGTTGGTTATGCATAAGAAGTGAAGGATGAACGTGTTTATTTCTTTTACGAGAGATAACCATAGATTCAGACTTCGATGGATTAAAAGTAACCAGCCATTTTTCAGCCAAAGCTGATATCTTGTCTATATCAGATTAAAGTGTTTCAGCAGCAGAAGCAGGGTCAACAATAATATGTAAACTGGTATCGTCAGCAAAAAGATTAATTTTAGAGCCTATATCTTCCACGATGTAATTGATGAAAACAAAAAATAGTAGCGACCCATGGATTGAGCCATGGGGTACTCCAGCCTTTACTATCGACCAGTCTGATTGGACCCCAGGTAGGATAACTGCCTGGTGCCTGTTAGAAAGATAGTCAGAAAACCAGTTAAGTAGACAACCGTCTACTCCAGCAGCTTTCAGCTTAAAGAGAAGACCTTTGTGCCAGACTTTATCGAACGCTTAACTTATATCAAAGAACACAGCTCCAACTTCTAATCCGTCATCTAAAGCTTTACATAATTTGTTGTACAAGCACGTTAACTGGCTTACCGTTGAGTCACCTTGTCTGAAGCCTGACTGTACGGAAAAATAAAGTTATTATCTTGAAGAAAATTAAATAGATACTTAAATACAATACGTTAAAAAACCTTTTCTACGCAGCACTGTAACACCGCACTTTGGGGTCAAACGCACTTTGGGGTCGAACCCCAAGGTGCGTTACGCACTTTGGGGTCGGACCCCATAGTGCGTTACGCACTTTGGGGTCCAATTTCGACCCCAAAGTGCGTTAAACAGGTACATATGCATTTTTCAACATCAGGCAAACGACCGCGCACTTTGGGTCAGAGAAAATTTATGTTCATTATGTTTTAAATAATATAGTGTAGTCAAGGCCAATGGTAAACAAAAATCAAGGTATTAAATAGACACAAAACATGTGCCCTGAATCAATAGGGATTTAAATGGTCTTGATTAGTAAGTGAAGAACTTTCACAAAATAAATCACCAAAAAAAAGAATTTGTATCAATGCAGCACGCCCCAGATTCACGCTAATTTTCATGAAAATTTTGAAAATTTATTTGAAATGTATAATATTGTGGAATAACCAAAAGGAAGCAATTTGCACATTATCAATGGCACCTATAACTAACGTAAATTACCAAAAGTTGTCAAAAATATGCATAAATAGCCCTTAATGCGTTAGTAACGCAGTAGGAATATAGTTGTAAATATTGAAAACTCAGTCATTGACTGCACATAACATGTAAAATATTACTTGAATCTTGAATCATTTTACATTTCCTATAATTGTAGTACATATTTCTCAAGTTTGATTTTATTGAAATATTTTGACTCATCTGGAGGCATGCAGTTTTAAGCTTAAAATATGTTTTTCTAGAATTTTCCATTTATTTTAAAAGAATGTACATCTTTCATTAACTCCATTGTTTTTTGCTAAATGCATCATTTTCCCGTTTGTTATTTACACATTTTACAGAAATATGATAGTCTTTGCATAGACAAAGGTATAAATTCTGGGTAATCTTGGTAAGACATTTCAGTAAAAAAATTGCCTGATAATATGTTAAAATAGCCATTCATTTAGCTAAATGTGACACATTAGAAACTTGACTAGGTGAAGATGCGGCTTTAAGTAGTAGTCCGTACAGGCAGTCAAAAAATATCAACTATTTAAGTAGTCGCACATTAAGAGCGAGCTTCAGAATAATGTAAAATTCTCACTGGGGGTATAGAGGGGATTGTGGGGTATCGATCTCCCAGAGGTTTAAAAATAACATTTTAAAGGCCCATTATGCTTTTATTTGTTTTTCTTCAGCTTTTTTTATTTTGATGTTCTTTTATATTATCAAAAAGATACACATTGGCCAATTACCTGAACCATCTTTTTCATCTGTTGCTTTTTGACAATGATGAGTACAGTACTGTTATAGTAGTGATAAGTAGTTTACATGTTTTATATGGAAGTCAAATACTACATTGTTTTGACTACTTTTATGACAAATAATTTCACATTTATCGCTACTTTATTCAGGTAACAAAGCATCTTACATTTCTCTGATACCATTATTTTAACATTATAAAATTCATCTTTCTAAAAAAGTATGTAAGATTTCCCATTAAAAAAGCATCTGGCGAACGGTTGTTACGGAGGGAAAAAATATTAGCTGCATTTTATTTCATTCCTTACATATTTAAAATGGAGCTCAACATGGCACCAAAAGTTATCAAGTAAATGACTGACAAAACGGGATATTTTTCGCAGCATCTTTAAACTTTAGGAATACACGATTTCTGTACTAAAATATTTTGAACGGTGGCAAAAAAGTGACATTTGCAACTTTTTTTTTGTTTTTGATACTTTTTTTTTCCGTACATATTTTCTGTTGTTTTTTTTTTTGTTTGTCATACATTTTTTTTTTAGTTTTGAAGACATACTTTTTTTAGTTTTGCATACATATTCTTTTTAAGTTTTGCATACATATTCTTTTTAAGTTTTGCATACATATTTTATTTTAGTTTTGCATGCATATTTTATTTGAGTTTTTGGTACATATTTTATTTTTGTTTTGTTTTTTACTTTTTTTCGTACATAATTTTACATGACGCCATTTGCAAAGTAGAGGTTTGGATAAAAAACGCCATTTGTAAAACACCCCATTTGCAAACGACATTTGCAAATACAAACATTTTCATTTTTGGAGGTATCAAAAAGATAATAACACTTTTTAGTATATATATATACAGAGACATAGATATTATCTATGTCTCTGATATATACATGTACATGTATATATATATATATTTTTTTTTTTCTAAATCAGTGGAATATAAGGACCTATTTAGATCTTTTATTGTGCATTATTGTAATACACCAGTCATTTGTAACCACCTCCCTTGCCCCGGGGGAGTGCGGGTTAAAAAAAAATCGTGTGATGTCTGCGCTGTTCTGGGGCATAAGGCAGGAATGTTATTATCTGAATATCCCCCGCAGGGCGAAGATTTTACCAGTGGTCGGCTTGGTTTAAAGTCAATGCCCCTCCCTCCGCTATACTCAGGGGGTGGGGTTGAGTGGTGCATATTCATTCACCAATCAACAGCCCTTTCCAAATAGACACTACTATAATAGTAGATAATAATTTTTAAAAAAATACACTAATGATATAAAATACATATGATTTAAAAAATGGGCCGAAAAAGGTCGGCCGAAACCAGACTTGCGCGGCCAAAAACGACTGGGCCGATTCCAAAAAATGGGCCGAAATGTGACCAAACTACTGTGCTAGTTTTATACTCAACTATGGGCTATTATGAGATGTGAAGGCTGTTTTGATTGGCTAAAATATGTACGAAAATCCAAAATAAAAAATGTACGAAAAACTTTAATAAAATATGAATGCAAAGCTCAAAAAAAAAATATGAATGCAAAACTGAAAAAAATATGTATACAAAACTTAAATAAAAATATGTATGCAAAACTTAAATAAAAATAAATGCAAATGTCACTTATATGCCACCGTAATTTTGTTATATGAACAATTATTATTATTTTTAGATATTTTAAATGGTTAAATTAATGAAACTTTTATCACTTAAGGATCATCAAAGTATTGACCGCCATCTTGAACTCCACCTCAAATATTTCAATGTCGAAGATCGAAAATAAGTCAGTTCTCAGTATTTAAGCAGAACTCAAATTACACCTTCGGACCTCTGGAACCCAAAGTGCGTTGATATGTAGCATATTAACGCACTTTGGGGTCAATTTCTCGATTTTGACCCCAAAGTGCGTTTGACCCCAAAGTGCGGTGCGAAGTTTAACGCACTTTGGGGTTGGACCCCAAAGTGCGTTTGACCCCAAAGTGCGGTGTTACACAGCACAACAGGGAAATCGGACGATAGTTATTTGGAACAGATGGATCACCTTTTATAAAGACAGCACAAACATTTGCCTTTTTCCATGTAAATGGTATTTTAAAAGTCTGAAGAGACTGATTGAGCAACGAACGTAGGGGAAATTTAATAACCGAAACAGTTTCCCGCAATATTCGGTTACTGACCCCATCAGGACTTGAAGCTTTGTTTGTTTTAAGTGACAGCAGAGCTTCTTCAACATCCTGAGGAGAGATAGAAATAGAACAAAGTGTGTTTATGGGCAGATTACAATCATTAAAATGAAGTTCTTTATCAGCATTATTTAGCGACGACTGGCTACAGAAAAAATCATTCAAAAGGTCAGATTTTAATTTTGAATCAAAAACAAGGTCATCGTTGATTGGGTTTTTAAGTGGAGAAATGCTTTGTTTTTCAGTGGGTGAGATATAGTATTTGATTAGTTTCCACCAGTCCTTCTGTGTAGTACAGTCTGACTTGAGAGACTCTGCCATTTGTAAGAAGTGGTTATGTTTAGCCGTGCGTATAAGTGTAACGATTTTATTACGGAGTTGTCTAAATTTGTACCAATGGTGCGAGTTCTGTGAGTATTTGGCTCTGTGGTCATATTTTTTTGCGCTTATGTATTAGTTTCTTTATTTCTGTTGTAATCCACGGAGCATCGTTAGGCTTAACAGTTACTTGCCTCGTTTGGATGAATGATTTAGATAGTTCCAGGAGTTTGTTTGTAAATGAGGAAGTATAGATATTGATGTCATCTGTTTTCAACTGATTCCATTCGGTGTTACTAATGCTGTTTTCATTTCATTATACTGTATATAGATCAAATACTATCTAATATATGATTATATACGCTTAATAAATGTTTGCGTGTTTTCGTTTGCTGTATTCAAGATATCAACTGTACAGAGCACAAGGGTGCCAACTTAAATATTTTTAAATTTTTGAGCGATTGCCGATGGTGAAATCGCGATGGTATGTTGGTGAAAAGGCGATGTAACATCAGATTTTCACCATCGTGCTATCACGCCATCGCAATTTCACCATCGTACCATCGCGTTTTCATTATCGTACCATCGTCTTTTTACCAGCGTACCATCGTGCCATCGCGTATTCACCATCGTGCCATCGCGCATCACGGGAACAGACTACTCAGTAAAATATCACGACTGTCCAAACGGAACACAGTACATCTGTCGTTATTTCATGCTTTCGCCTTTCGCACCGCAGGGCACCAGACGGAAGCACGAGAATGTAACCACTTTGTCGTACTTTCGCTTTGCGGACATGGACGAACACACGACAAAGCGGTTACTTTGTCGTATTTCTATGCTAAGCTATGGCGCGCTGCGGAACAAATATACGATATGACAAAAACTGCCACAATATCGTCACCTTTATATGTTGAATAAAAATGACAAAAGTAATAAATCAATACAAAATCAATTGGAACCAAAATATAACAAGAGCACCGCTAGGATAAGCATTATATGCCCGAAAGTTTTAGTAAGGATGAAGCATTTGTAAGACATGGAAATTAAATAAAGTATTACCTCCTTCAAAAAGCAATTCTCCTTTATAACTGAAAAACCTTCATATAAACACAGTTGCTGTTTCAAAAGCACCACCATCAAGTTGGTATCTTGTAAGTAAAAATGCTACGACGGATGTACGGAAAGTGACATTGACCTTATGACCCAAAAATAATAGGGGTCTTCTTCTCAATATTGACAATCATCATATGAAGTTTGAACACAGTGGGCCAAATGGAACATAAGTTATGCTCCAAAACACAATTTTCAGTGTAAAGATCATTGTGACCTATGACCTTATGACCTCAAACTCAATAGGGGTAATGTAATGGATATGGCTGTTCTTCCTACAGCTGTAGGTTGATTTATACTTTAAGTTACTTAGCGGAAACTGTTCTCAGTTTTAAGGTAATAGTGACCTTAACCTTTGATCTGGTGACGCAAAAAACAATAGGGGTCTTTTACCCAATATGGACACTCATCCTTTGTAGTTTGAATATTGTGGGCCAAATGGAACTTAAGTTATGCTCCGGAACTGTTTTCAGTTTTGAGGTAATAGTGACCTTCACCCTAGACATTGTGATCTCAAAAGCAATAGGGGTCTTCTACTCAATATGGAAGATCATCTTATAAAGTTTGAATATATTTGGCCAAATGGAACTTAAGTTATGCTCCGGAAACTGTTTACAGTTTTTGAATAATAGTGACCTTGACCTTTGACCTTGGTACCCCTAAATCAATAGGAGTCTTCTTCCTAATATGGACAATCATCCTATGAAGTTTGAATATTGTGGACCGAATGAAACTTATGTTATGCTCCGGAAACTGTTTTTAGTTTTACGGATATACTGACTTTGACCTTTGATCTTGTGACCCCAAAATCAATAAGGGTCTTTTACCTGATATCGACAATCATCCTATGAAATTTGAACATTGTGGACAAAATGGAACGTAAGTTATGCTCCGGAAACCAAATTCCTCACGGACGGACGGACAGACAGACTGACGGACGGACGCCGAAATTCTTTCAGGCATATAAGAAAAATACAAGATATTACATTTATGAACATCAAATAGCACATAAGGCCGCAATAGTAACTACAGGGGGCCTCCGTGGCCGAGTGGTTACGGTCGCTGACTTGAGATCACCTCTGTAGGTTCGATCCTCAACTCAGGTCGAAATCTTTCATGTGAGGAAGCCATCCAGCTGGCATACGGAAGGTCGGTGATTCTACCCGGGTGCCCGCTCGTGCCTGAAATAATGCCCGGAGGGGCACCTGGGGTCTTCCTCCACCAATAAAAGTTGGAAAAAAATCGAGGAAAAATCTCGGCGGGACGCTCTAGGATGGCCCGACTTGAGTGTACGGTCGCCCAAATGGGCTTTCCGGCGGCGACCTTAAATAAACGCATTAAAAAAAATAGTAACTACCCACATGCAATAGTTACTACCCACATTCAAAATAACAAAGTCCCGAAATTTCTCATTTATTTTAACACGGAAAAAGTATCTCTGGAAATTGAACCAAATATACAATAAAATTAGTGATCATTTGACAAGTTAGTTTTAGATTTTGTTTCTTGACCTCTGCAAACAGTATTATTAATTATACAATAGAATTATTACACTTTTTCAGTTCCACTGATTCTGACTACAATAATATTCATCAGCTCTGTTAATTGTAAGTATTAGCTCATATATTTGTTTGTACTTCAAGTTAAATACACTTTTCTTGCTAAATTTCAGTATCAGTATTTTCATAAATTCAAAACAAAAGTCAAGATTTTTTCTGATCGATAAATTGTGTTCAAGAAAGTAGTTCAATGAGATTTGTTTAAAGCTGTACATTTTCCTTTTCCTTAAAAGGGGTTGATCATTTATCGCGCTATTCGTGTCGTAAATTAAAAAGATGTGCTTCAATACAGAAATCTTTTTTGTTTATTAACGTCATTGACGTGTAAGCATTCGTTTTTTTTAAGCATATATCATGTAAAATTGCACTTAATTGCTACATCTCTTTGATATGGGAGTAATGTGAAGTGTGTTAGAATAAAAAAATAACGTACAGTGGCATATTTAGATAGTTTTATTGAGTCTCAATTATCCTCCTTGTTCAAGATATGGCCATTGCCAAAAAAAAGCCAACAGGGCTTGCCATTATTGTTCACCCGCCTCACATTTGTTTTCATCTTTATTTATAGATCTACACATGATATTATCACTATGTATTTATATACAATTATTATACGTAGTTACAAAGTACATACCAACATTAAGATTCAAGTATAGCAAAACTTATCGCACTCAGTTTAATTTCTGGCTGTAGTACTTTTCATCAGCTTATTTAGCTGTAGGTAATTTGTTTTTGTGTAAGCCCTTATTTTCATTGCCAAGTTGAGCAGACTTGACAATGTATTTCAAAAGATTGTCTGTTATAATAGTGATTCACCAACAGTTGATATTGGAAAAAAGTATAGGATGAAATATAAATCAGCCTAAAATATAAAAAGACTTCACCACTCTTTTTAAAAAATAAGTACGGAAGAGCATTAGTGCCAGGTGAATGTTTTTTATTAACTCGAAATCTCGAGTTACTAACTCGAAATTTCGACTTACTTTTCTCGAAATTTCGACTTAGCAACTGGAAATTTCGACTTTGTAACTCGAAATTTCGACTTAATAACTCGAAATTTGACTTACATTGCACGACTTTCATTGGTTGTCGGTAAAAGCAAGGATTGAATTCAAGATACTTTCTTTCGTGTGTAGCTGTTGCGCACCTTTAACGTTATTTTACAGAACAATTTAATAGGGTCAAATTGTCCACACATACAGAACTTATGCTTCGCATTTTTGTGGAGGGGGTGTAAAATCACACTTTCCACATTTCCGTGTTAACCGGATGTTTCTTTTTCATAAGCACACATACAACCATCATGTGGAGAAACAACAAGTCCAAAACCTACCCTATTGTAAACTGTGCAATACCATGTGTTAAATAAGTTTTAAATGGCGTGTATACGCCAGTAAGTCTGTCACGTTTCTTTATACTAATAATGTTTTTGTTACATTATTCATTATTTACTAATACTTTGATTCATATTGTGTTGATAAAAGTTGATAAAAGTGGAACTTGTTGTTATATATATGTTTGGAATAATATAAAAGCATCCGGTTTTACAAGAAATATAGTCAGTCCAACAATTTTTACAAACTAATAACTTTTGCCATTCTTGTAATGTTAATAAGTCGAAATTTCGAGTAACTAAGTCGAAATTTCGAGCTACTAAGTAGAAATTTCGGGTTAGTAAGTCGAAATTTCGAGTGAATAACTCGAAATTTCGAGATAGTAAGTCGAAATTTCGGGCAAGTAACTCGAAATTTCGAGATAAGTAACTCGAAACTTCGAGTTACTAAGTCGAAATTTCGAGTTAGTAAGTCGAAATTTCAAGTTAGTAACTCGAACTTTCGAGTTGATAAAAAACATGCACCTGGCACTAATGCTTTTCCGTAAATAAGTGTTCACAGGACTGGTATTTATCAAAATGTCCTAAGGTCACGTGAGTTTTTTATTGTTCATGGGAAGTTAATTATAAATTGTAATGATTTTGGCAAAATGTAAACTTATATTGACCTTCTCCTTTTCACTCACTATATACCCATGGACAGACAAAATGTCAATTTAAACAAGAGACAATTGTTTTTAAACAAAAGCAATGTGTATATTTACCCTTACCTTTAACAATTCACAATGAAATATAGCATATATATTCCCATTGTTCTTCTATCTTTTACCAGACGTCGAATCTTTACTGTGCTATTCATGCAGTGATTTAAAAAGCAACGAGCAATGTTTCAATACAACCATGTGTCCAGATGGAGAGGTAAAAAATAATATTTCGTTGTGTTTGCTTTGTCGTTGAGTGAATGCGATACTCGTATTTTTTTATTTTATTTTTTTTTTTTTTTTTGGGGGGGGGGGGTTGGGGGGGTTTCATCATTACTTATATTACTTTATGTACGATTTCTAAAGGAAATTGATATTGCATATGACAAATACAAACATGCCATCCATTGTCCACTGCTTCGTTTTTATTTCGTAAATACTTCTCCTACCTGACACTGCCTTAGATAATCTCTATCTGACCATATAAACCCGCATTTTTTTTAAGCGCCGGATAATAAACATCTACTGATGACGTATTATCCGGAACCACGTGGAGCACGCTCTCCCATGTTTCAGTTTTTCTCTTGAGCGGCCATTGAGCACATAGAAGTGTGCCACTCGCGTGAAAATTTTATTGTTTGTTGGATTTATTTAATTTGTTTTGTTTTGATGGCGGAAGTTCAGGTAAGGAAAGGTGTAGAAGCGATAGAGGAAGGAGAAATTCCTTCGGATAAAGATATTTCTAGCCGTTTTTCGGACACAAACACTAAACGTTCCGAGAAAAGTAGCGAGGACCCAAAGTCGGGTAAAAGGAAGAGAACATCGCGTTATGACCAAATGGAAGAAAAATGGTCATCTAAATTCAATGGACTTAGCTAAGAAATGTCTGGAATTAAGCAGTCGTCTTTACTTCAAAACAAAGAGAAAGGCAGCTCTGAATGTTCGCCAAAAAGGCATAGACTTGATAAGAGTGTTTCGCCAAAAAGGCAGAAACGTAGCTATTCTCGCCGTCACCGTAGAAGTGAACGGTTTTCGATGCACACATTTTCGGATAGTAGTCCTAGTGATGAAGACCAATTGCCTTTATATGACAGATCTACGGGTTTTTCATCTGATGAAGGTAATAAAACTCATTTATCATCACGTTCACCATCTAGGAACCCTTTACATAGCCCTAGTCAAAGTTATGTGAGGAATTTAGAGAATGAAAGTCTTAGTAAAAACGTAAGTGTACAAGATTCTCAATCAAAAAATGATTTAGACTTGTTCAAAGTTTTTGGTGATGATGCCAAATTTAAAAAGGATGTTGTTAAAATGGGCATTTCTATTGACAATTCTCAGAAAGAAACTTAATAATAGTTGGCATTGTGACCAGCCATCATTTTTGACAGCTACGGGGGATAATTATGAGGAGTTATTTCCTGTAGACGCAGAAACTGAAAAAAATTACAAGTCCCATCTCTTGATGATATGGTTGAGGATCTCCTTGTTGAAAATTATAGCTCAAAAGCCGCGTTCACATCAAAAAAGACTTCTTTATTCAATCAGCCATGTAAAATGGTGGAACATATTTTGTATAAAGGTCAACAAGCAGCCAAATATGCGCTTACTATGCAGTTATACACGCAGCAGTGTCTTGGTAAATTAATGGTAGCTTTTCAAGATGACTCCTTAGATAAAGAAAAATGTATAACGCAAATTCGTGACATTTTTGCTATATCAACAAAATGTTTAGAACAAATTGGCAGAACAGGTGCTTTTCACCATATAGGTCGAATGCAATTAGCAATGGCAGACACTAAATTGTTTAAACTTAGGGGTAGGGACACTATTTCTAACTTGCCACTTAGAAGTGATGGGGTGTTTGGTTCACAACTTAATTCTAATTTGGAAAATAGAAAAGACAAAAGGAAAGCTATAAAGGAACTTTTTTCGGAGTTAGGTTTAAATAGAAAATGTAAGGCAGTCACAGAGGAGTCTTACCAAAACTTGAAGAGATCTAAGCCTTCTGCTACTGTTTCTAGCATGACTACTGCTAGAACACCGTCAAAACTTCTCTGGTGATTTTCGCATTCCACGCATTCAAAAAGGGGGAAAATCTCAGTATCAACGTGGAAGACGTTTTTCTACTAGAGGAAAACCAGATTTTACCAGACGTTCAAGTGTCAAGGAACGACTGGGAGACACAGTTAAAAAATGACAAGGTAAGTGTTATTGCGAAGTTTCCAGAAATACCTGTCGGAGGCCGTTTGTCTCATTTTTTTCAAGAATGGAAAAATATAACGACAGACAAATGGGTACTAGAAATAATTCAACACGGCTACAAGCTAGAATTTTTGAAGATTCTACTTTTCAATGGAATAAAGGAAACTCGAGTTCCATCTATTCAAACAAATCTTATAGCTTTAGAAATAGAAAGTCTTTAAAAAAAAAGAAAGCTATCGAAAAAGTAGACAAAACTATTGCACATGCCGGTTTGTAAAGCACTTTATTCCTAGTATCAAAGAAAAATTGGGGAAATGAGACCGGTGATAAATCTAAAGCCTCTAACAAGTATTTAAGGAAACTTCATTTCAAAATGGACACGTTAAGCAAAGTCCTGAACCTAGTTCAAAAAGGAGACTGGGGTCTAACATTAGACTTAAAAGACGCTTATTTTCATATAAAGATTTACAACGGACATCGTAAATTTCTTCGTTTTTATTTCCAAAATCAAGTTTATCAATTACGAGCTCTTTGTTTCGGCCCAACAGTGAGTCAAAGGGTTTTTACAAAAATTGTAGCTACAGTAACAGCATATTTACATCGTCAGAATATACGTCTAGCATCTTACCTAGACGATTGGCTAGCTGTAGATCAAACCAGAAACAAATTACTTCTAAAGAGAAATTCAATTTTAAGTCTCCTTTTTCGACTAGGATTCATAGTAAACAAAGAGAAGTCAAATTTAATCCCAAGTCAAGATTTAACTTACATAGGCGGTTTGTTTCGTTTGAAAACAGGTCATGTGTTTCCGACGGAAACAAGAGTAATAAATTTAAAGACGTCTGTGATCGATTTGCTATCGGTTCAACCAACAGCAAAACATTTTCTTGTTCTTCCTGGCCAGATTGCTTCTTGTCTGTTGCTCATACCAAATGCACGACTGTTCATGCGCCCTATTCAGTTATTTTTACTAGCAAATTGGAGTCCAGTCAGCATGAATTTATCAAAAATAATTCCATTGACTCCAGAGCTTCGTTTACATCTGAAATGGTGGTTACAGGATCAGAACATTCTGAAGGGTTACTATTTTCAAACAAGGTCATACCCACATATAATTACCACCGATGCGAGTTTATACGGATGGGGAGCACATATGAAGGGTTATACAGTGCAACGCCGTTGGTCTGCGAGTCAGAAACTTATGCACATAAATTGTCTGGAAATGAAAGCAGTACTGCTAGCTGTGTGTCATTTCCTACCATTTGTGAAATCTCAGAATGTTCTGATTCGAACCGACAATACGACAGTGATGCAATACATAAACAAACAGGGGGCACCAATTCCCCAAAATTATGCATGATGAGTTGGGATTTGTGGAATCTGGCTTTGGAGAACAAGATATTACTTCGAGCAGCACATGTCAAGGGCAAACAAAATTGTCTTGCGGATCTTTTGTCTCGGAAGGAGATAAGGGATTCAGAATGGTCTCTGAAAGATTGTTTTCTTCAGAAAATTTTCAATCTGTGGGGTCATCCATTAATGGATCTCTTCGCAACGGAAAAGAACAGAAGACAATGTTGTTTTGCACTTGGATACCGTCCCAGTATGCATATGCGACGGATGCCCTGTCGGTTGCTTGGCAGAACATGTTTGCGTATGCTTTCCCACCAATACAACTTATACCCAAAGTACTTTCTCACATGAAACAGTACAAGTGCACAGTCATTCTGATAGCACCCTTTTGGCCTCGTCAACAATGGTTCCCCACACTTCTCAGCATGTTAATTGCGAATCCTCTACAACTTCCATGCAGTCCAGATCTGTTGTCTCAATGTCAGGGAAAAGTTTTCCAACCAGAACCAGAGAAACTGAACTTGGCTGCATGGATGTTGTCGACCGAATGTGGTCGACAAAGGGATTTTCTAAAAAAGCTAGAAAGTTGCTCAAATCATCTTGGCGTATGGGAACAAGAAAAGACTATAGTTCCAAATTTAAACAATTTCGTTCTTGGTGTGCTTCACAACAAATTAATCCATATGAACCATATTTAAAAGATTGCATTCATTTTATAACCTTTTTATTTGAAAAAGGGTTGTCTTACAAAACAATTAATGGGTATCGGTCTATGCTTTCTTCAATTTTACCTAAGGTAGATGATTATGCAATTGGAAAGCACCCATGCATGATAAGAATGTTAAGAGCTGTTTTTAATGAAAGACCCCCTATTAAGAAACTTGTTCCTGAATGGGATGTTTGTATCGTTTTAGGTTCTTTGAAGATGTCTCCATTTGAGCCCTTGAAGGATGCTGCTTTGAAATACCTAACTTGGAAAACTTGTTTTTTGATTGCCATAACTACATTTCGTCGATGCAGTGACATACAATCACTTCAGCTTGGTGATGAATCTGTTAATGTACAGAAGAAAGATATTACTTTCATCAGAACTGGCTTAGCTAAACAAGACAGACCTGGTCACACTAGTAGTAACATTTTTGTGCCTTCTTTTCAAAAAGATAAGTTGTTGGACCCGAAGAGAGCATTGACATATTACCTTAGGAACACAGAACAATTTAGAAAATCAGGGTCTGAAGAGGTTATCAAATTATTTTTGGCTGTCAATAAGCCTCATAAACCAGTCTCATGTCAGACCATTTCTAGATGGTTAACTAATACTATTAAATTTTGTTACAAGTTTGCTCAGAAGAACCCTGGTAGAGTGCATGGTCATCAAACCAGATCTAATGGACCTTCTTTTGCATGATTCAAAGGAACATCTTCCAAGGACATTATGGAGGCAGCCGATTGGTCAAGGGAGACCACATTTGTAAAATATTATTTGAAAACTATGGGTACTAGAGTACTTGATGTGTAAGAAAACACAGATAAAAGTTTTCTCCTGAGCGGGTTGCAAGTAGGAGTTTTTATTAAACAATTCTATATTATGGGACAATTATATTGGTTAAGATAAGTGTTACCACTGTGGTACAGTGGATCTGTACATAGTTAAGAAGTGATTATGGGAAATCACATTTCTTGAAGTTTCAGTCGATGATGTGGAACACATTTTTAGGTGAGTGGAATTAAAATAATTAAATTTTCACTTAAGCAGTTTGTACTGCTGTTGAATCTTATATTATCTAAGGCAGTGTCAGGTAGGAGAAGTATTTACGAAATAAAAATGGAAAATTTGGTTACAAATTAAAGTTTTATGAGTAAATACGAACCTACCTGACACTGCCGGTTGCCCTCCCACCTCCCCATGTGTTTTATTTTGAGTTGGTCAATGGGCCGCTCAAGAAACTGAATCATGGGAGAGCGTGCTCCACGTGGTTCCGGATAATACGTCATCAGTAGAGGTTTATTATCCGGCGCTTTAAAAAATATGCGGGTTATATGGTCAGATAGAGATTATCTAAGGCAGTGTCAGGTAGGTTCGTATTTACTCATAAAACTTTAATTTGTAACCAAATTTTCCATTTTTTTTTATTATGAATTCCATTCTGCTTGTATGCCACGTCATGTTGAAAACGAAATTATATAGAATAAAGAACAATTAAAATTTCATTTGAAACCCTAAGGAACACCTGTGTGTGTCTCTTTGCAAGGCTCTAATTCAAATTACTTAAGCAGTGCATTGATTGGTTATAAAAGTGGTAGACGATAAACCCTTTTGCTTTTCAAAATTGTACTTAATGTTTAAATGATAGTATGAATTGCTGAAATTCGCTATATTTTTTCGGTTTGCTAAATACTGTGCATATTCTTTTAAAATAGTTGCATGAGGTCTTAAATATAATTTGTGCAACTGATATACAAGTAATTAAGATGAAACACATTCTATTTAAAGGCTTGTTATGGTAGAGCAGATGGACTCTTAACATCGGAAGTGAAACATACAACTGGGTGTACAAAGGAGCTTGTAATATCTATTACTGTTGTAACAAGGTGTATTTTTCGGGTAATCTGTGTTTTGAGATGTTCCCTAGCTTTCCTGTGTTTTTATCCATATTGTTTATGTAAGAGTGCTTTCCCCTTGACTTTGGCGGGAATTTGTACGTGTCTCGTGAATCTCGTTTTCATTTCGTTCAGTGCGTTGGTTGGTAGCCATTGAGAGAGGAAGGTATCTCTGTTCAGAAGTTGTGATGTTTTTTACACTTTAACATGTTTCTTTTTGGTTGGAAACAGTTCATCTTTGTATAAGGTAACTATTGCAATGGCTGAAGTAATTTATTAAAGAATTATTCTTTGTTATTTTGGCTAAGTAATGTACATGTTTCATTTCGAAGATAAATCCAAGTAAGTGAGATCACAATTGCACTGCACATAACCAACTTTAAGTACTGCATGAGTTTAACAAATTCTTTTTCTGGTGAATAGTAGCTTAACCACATAAATCTCTCAGCCATTTTGGATACAATTTAAAGAAAAAATTCAAAAAATTGTAAGTTTCTTCAGCCATTGTAAAAGAACCAAAATAGACACTTGTCTCTTCCATTAAGGTGTTTATGGTATTGTGTATTGATTGACCTACTTCTGTCCAAGGTTAACAGGTTTACAGTAGGGACTGTTTCAAGATTAACTTTTCTGGAGGTGTGTTTTGTTTCTGTGTTCTGATTGGTTGAAAACTGTCCTAGATTTATGTCTGACATTGACATTGGATATTTTGACAGCTGATTTAGTTGGGAGAATTTGGTGAATTGATATTTATTCATTAATTCAAAGTAGTAGACCTATTATAAGTTGATAATAAAAAGCATATAAATAATTATCAATTAAAAGGTTGACAACTACACTTTGAAGTATTTATAAAATATTTGTTTAGATATTAATAATATTTTTTCTTACAGCGGGTGCAATTATTTCCATTGAATATAAACTACAGATAATTTTGTATTTCCTTTGCAGATAAAAATAGTTTAATATTCTACATTGGTTAAGAATACAATGTGACTTTGATGTTTCACACTCAGTAAATATTTATGAATTAATTGATTAATTAAAAATAAAATATTTTAATTAATTAATTTATTCTTCAAATGTAAACAATTTGTTTGTTGAATGAAATTTATATTCATTTAACAATTTGAAGTCAAGTAATTAAAAGTATATTGACTAGGAGGTTATCATAGCATATATATACACATAAAGTGTACCATACAAGACAACCAGTTGTGTTTATTTCATTCCCCCCCCCCCCCCCCCAGCAATAAAACGTTAAAACACCCCTCCCCATCTACTTTCAATTAAACTAAATATTATATCATGAATACTTTCTAAAAAGTTTTGACAGTATTGATGGTATAAAATAGGGATTCCATGTGTTTGAGTTATTATTGCAAACAGAAAATTGATTGCAATTAATACTTAAGTAAACCATGCACAATTCATTGTGTTGATACTTGTTATTGCAAACAAATACATTGATTGCAATAAATATTAAACTTTACGTAACATTATTACTGTAATACTTTGTTACGGTAATAAATAAATTGTTCGCAACATATACTTCGGTGTGCTGCAGCTTTCGTGTCTTTATTTTATACGGTATTTTAAAATACGCTGTGAACATTTGTGATTACATGTTGTAAATATTTGAAAATATTCAAATACTGAAATATATCGGACATTTATGAATACAGTGTTATGAATATTTGAAAAGGAGAGACTGGATAAATTTATATACACTGAAATACTTAGTGTTTAAATTTGTGGATATATTTTTTAGAAGGATTTCGTGACAACTGAAGTTGTTCTTCAGCAGTGAATCCTCGCAACATATATTAAAAGGAAATATATATATTGAACATGACTTCAAAAGAATCTAAAGCAATGGAAGAAAAGGATCGCAAACTTCTGGAAGCATTTCATGAACTAGATGGAAGCGAAGGCATTGAAACGAAGGAAGATCTTTTAGCATTTATCAAGCACGTCGGGACAGGATTATCAGGAATCAAACCTGGTGCTTCGGTACATATTCCAGAGACAACATCTTCTAAATTTCCACGCATTTCATTGTTTTATGGAGAGAAAGGCAAAGGAGAAGTGGGATATGCCACATGGAAATATGAAATAAGGTGTTTATTAAAGGAAAAGAGTTACACACCTGAACAAATACTGCTTGGAATACGACGCTCTGTGAAAGGTCAAGCATCAGATATTTTAAGACATCTTGGCATATCTCCAAGTATTGACGAAATACTTACAAAGTTTGAGGCTACATATGGAGATATCAACACTCCAGTTTCTATTTTAAGGAATCTTTACACATGTGAACAGAATAAAAATGAACCTTTTATTACATATGCATCTAGAGTGGAGGAGATAGCTGCAGAAGCTGTAGAGTTAAAGGCAATGACACCTGTACAAGTGAAAACAGAACTAAATGTGGTGTTATATTCTGGAATGCGTCAACCTTTAAAGCAGTTATGCAATTATATGTATAACACAATAGACAATTATGAGGATTTCAAGGTGGAATGTAGAAAAGTTGAAGCGGAGATGCTCAAGGACAATGATAAGAAAAATAAAAAGGATGATAAACCGCAAAGTAAGCTATGACTAAACAACAATTAGACTCTGCTGAGTCTAATCAGTTTTCAGATATGAAAAATTTATTACAAGAAATGAACGAAAGGATAAAGAAATTAGAGATGGAGAAAGAACAAAGCCAATTTGCACAACAACATATACAGAGAGGAGGATATCCTAGTAGAAGATTCTTAGATAGAGGACAACGCCATTATAGAGGCACACTTGCACGAGGTCAACCTTTCCGAAGTAGAGGCACTTATCAGCCACGACGCCCTACTGGTACAACAACATTTAGACCAACCGGTACGACAACATACAGACCTACATACAACAACAATATTGATGGTGTAACATGTTATCGCTGTAACAAACAAGGACATATTGCTCGCTATTGCTCGGAAAACATGTAAGTGCTGCCATGATGGGACCTGATGCCAGCACTAAACAAAATAATGGTCCAGAACTTGTTGGACATACAAATGAAGCTCAAATATTTATAAATGGAATAGAAGCAAATGCACTTATTGATACGGGCAGCTGTGTTTCAACAGTTAACATCAATTTTTACAACAGCAATTTAAATCATCTAGAAATGAGACCAGTTTCGGAAATTCTTAACATAGAATGTGCTGACGGCAAAACCTTACCATACCATGGTTATATAGAAACTACTTTAAATACTAAAGGAATTCCAAAACAAGAAGATCTTGTTTGTTTATTTCTTGTCGTCTCGGAAACACCTTACAACTCGAAGACTCCTATTCTTCTCGGAACAAATATTTTGAATGAACTTATGGCATCATGTAAACAGAACTTTGGAGAGTTATTCCTTCAGAAAGCTTCACTTTTTACCCCATGGTATTTAGCTTTTAGATGCATCACTGTAAGGAATCAGGAAGTAAAAAGAAACAAAGACAAAATAGCAATAATAAGGAGTGCCGAGCCCTCGCAGATTATCTTGGGACCAAACCAGACTAAGAATATTAGAGGAGTTATCGACAAAGAATTAAACTATCACCCTACTTGTGCTATCATACAGGAAACAGATGAATCAAACCTACCTAATTGTATAGACATCACACCTTCTGTAGTTTATTTTCAGTATAAAAAGAACAAAGAAATTACTGTAAATGTCTCGAATCTTACAACAAATACAGTTGCGATAACACCAAAGGCTATACTTGCGGAACTACAACCTGTCGATGTGGATGAAGCGGTATTTGAAAAAATACAGGATTCACCAAAGTTTGACTTATTCAATGAAGTTACAATTGAGACTACACTTACACAAGATCAAGATACACAAATAAGGAACTTACTGTTAAAGCATCAAGATATATTTTCTAAAAGTGACACTGATATTGGACATTGTAAACTAATGAAGCATAGGATTGATTTGATAAATGACACACCCTTTAAGCAAAGACACAGACGTATACCACCGGCCATGGTTGATGAAGTTAGGGCACACTTAGAGCAGTTACTTTCCAGTGGAGTTATACAGAAATCCAAGTCGCCATGGTGTTCAAATATTGTTTTGGTTCGAAAGAAAAATGGGAAAATCAGGATGTGTGTGGACTACAGAATGTTGAATCAACGAACAGTAAAAGATGCGTACGCTTTACCAAGAATCGAGGAGGTTTTTGACGTTTTACAAGGATCAGAGGTCTTTAGTACAATAGATATGAAAAGTGGCTACCACCAGATTGAAATAGAAGAAACACATAGAGAAAGAAGTGCATTCACTGTCGGTCCACTTGGATTTTATGAGTATATCAAAATGCCATTTGGTTTGTCAAATTCTCCGGCAACTTACCAACGTGTCATGGAAGAGTGTTTGGGTGACTTGAATATGAAGATTTGCATCATTTACTTAGATGACCTAATTATTTTCAGCAAGGATTTCAAACAACATCTAGAAAGACTTGACATTGTTTTGACCAGACTCAAAGAATGTAATTTGAAATTATCAGCCGATAAGTGTTTCTTCATCAAATCAAAAGTTAAATTTCTTGGACATGTGGTTGGAAAACATGGAGTGGAAACTGACCCAGATAAAGTAGAGAAGGTAAAGAATTGGCCAACTCCAAAAGATGCAGATTCCCTGAGATCATTCATAGCATTTGTAGGATATTACAGAAAGTTTATTAGGAATTTTTCAAAGATTGCAAAGCCGCTTACTGATCTGTTACCTCCAACATCTACAAAAAAAGGGAAAATTAAAGCACAAGAGCCATGGAATTGGGGACCAGAACAAGAAACTGTTTTTAATCAACTCAAAGAAACTTTGATGTCACCTCCAATACTTGCCTATCCAAATTTTCAATTGCCATTTGAACTTCACATCGATGCCTCGACACAAGGATTAGGAGCAATACTGTACCAAGACCAGGATGGAACAAAGAGAGTAATAGCATATGCAAGCAGAAGTTTAAGTAGATCGGAAAAGAACTATTCAGCGTTCAAGTTGGAATTTCTTGCGCTTAAGTGGGCCGTAACGGACAAATTTTCTGATTATTTACTGCTGAACAAATTTATTGTTTACACAGACAACAATCCTCTCACTCATATCCTAACGTCAGCAAAATTAGATGCCACTGGCCAGCGGTGGGCTTCTGCTCTTGGAGAGTACAACTTCGACATTGTATACAGAGCAGGCCTAAAAAATGGAGATGCGGACGGAATGTCAAGATACCCCTATCAAGAAATATCAGATGATCAAGTATGTGTTAAAGATCAGACAATAAAGGCTGTCTGTTCAAGCCTGAATTGTACACCTTTAAACATCATAGAAGTAACAGACTCTCCCAGCTTACCCTTGGCTCAAATTGAAATTCGAGAATTGAGAAAAAGTCAAAGAGAGGATCCCCTTATTGGTAAATGGATAAAAGCAGTTGTGGATAAACAGTTACCTCATAAGAAAATATGTAACTCTAAAAGTGACATCTCCATGAAAAAGAATTTCCAACATTTCCTGATGATCAGAGGCATTCTTTACAGAGAAACCATTGATAATTTGACACAAGCTAAAGTTAAACAGTTAGTTTTACCTGAAAAATACAAGATGGACGTTTTAAGAGGACTACACACAGAAGTTGGACATCCGAGTAAAGACAGAACACTTTCATTAATACGAGAAAGATTTTTTTGGCCTGGTGTATACACTGATGTGGAAAAATATGTAGGATCATGTGACAGTGTTTGAGAAGAAAATCACCAACAAACAGTAGAGCACCTTTAAATAGTATTGAATCAACATATCCTTTAGAGTTAGTTTGTATGGACTTCTTGACAGTGGATCCATGTAAAGGTGGATATGGGAACATCTTGGTAATTACGGACCACTACAAAAATATGCATTGGCAATACCAACTCATAACCAAACAGCTAAAACAACGGCAGAGGCTTTGTATAACAACTTTATCGTAAACTATGGCGTACCATCAAGAATCCATTCAGATCAGGGAAGAAACTTTGAATCTAATATTATAGCAGAATTGTGCAAGTTATTCAATATAGACAAGTCAAGAACTACTCCTTACCACGCCATGGGCAATGGAATTTCCGAAAGATACAATAGAACACTTCTAGACATGTTAGGCACCTTACAACTAGATCAAAAAACCCCCAGTTGGAAAAAATCCCTCCCGTTATTTTTTCCCATAAAACAGTATAAGCATGAGCCCAAACAAATTTTTACCCCTTTTGGTTTTAAATGGGGGGAAAAAAGGAAAAAAAAAGGTTCCCTATAGATTTTTCTTTTTGAAAAAACCCACAAATAAAAGTTTTTAGCGATTTTTGGGCCAGTTTAAAAAACCATATGTAGGGAATTAAAGGGAAAAAGAAAAAAAAACCCAACACAAAAAGGGCATTTAAAAAAAGGGTTTTTCTGCCAAAGGCGCGACCCAAAAAAAGAAATTTTTAGGGATTCGAAAGGGCAAAGGCAGAAAATTAAAGTTTGGAGAACTGTTCTGGTAAGAAACCCTAGCTTTGAAGGAAAACAAAAAATTTTGAAGACAAAAAAGGAAAGGGAAAGTTTGAAAGAAAAATTGGGCCCCCCCAAAACCCTGATATACCTGTATTTGATGTAAAATCAGAAGATGGTAGTGTAAGAAGACTACATCGTAATCATTTTTATCCATTAGAGTTTCTGGAGAATGAACCAGTTTCTGAATCAAATAATGGAGAAGCCATGATTTATGATACTAGGGTCATAGAGAAGAAAAATATGGAAGATAAAAGAGAATGTTTAAATGATGTCGACATCAATGACGAAGAAGACAGTAGTGGAGATGAGATTGTATTACATACATTCAAATCTGGGGACGCCTGGACTCCAAGTACTTACAGTAAAAAATGGACAAGTTTACCAAAAAAGAAGACTACAGGTGATGAGAAAAGTGAGGATATAACTAAGAAGAAAGTAAACACAGAAAAAGATCTAGAAAGAAAAGATAAAGATGAATCTCAAAGCAGTCACACTGACAGCAAGAGTAAAGATTTAGAGACAGAATTAGATTTATGTGAAGAAATAGATTTAACCCAGGAAGATGAAAGTTTTGAGAACAGTCTTAAAAATACAGGTATCAACACACAAGGAGAAAGTGAAATTAAAGATTCAGGGCCAAGAAAATCAGAAAGGGTACGAAAAAAGCCGAAATGGATGTCAGATTTTCAAACATATCAGATGACCACAAGATCTGTTGATTCCAGACTGAAAGCTCTACAAAGCTTGTTTAATTCAGGCATTTTGGATGACATGAGCACAGAAATTGCAGAAAATATGGTCAGTTCTGTATGGAAACACTAAATCTTGGATGTTTTTAGTTATGTGTAAAAAATTGTTTTTAGTATTAATCTTTATGTGCCTTATATTGTATGTTTTATATTGCAGGAATGCAATTTTTGAAAGTGGGGAGGAAAAAGGAAGTATATTAAACATCTCTTCATTTTTTTTTCAGAGACCAGAATATCCAGGAAAGTGCTTTATTAACAAATGAGTCTTGTTTTTCAGAGTGTAGCCACAATTTGTTGGGAAAAGAATTATATTTGATAAAAAACTGAGTATTGTATTTAATATTGTAATACAATTTCTTTATTACAGTTTTTATGTGGTTAAATTTATTTTATTCCACAGGGATATGTGTGCTGAAGTTACCTGCTATAATCATGATTTTATATCTGGGTGACCTTTATTGCCTTAAGGTGGTTCAGGCGTTTCTGATATTAAGGTGGTTCAGATAGTTCGGTTATTAAGGTGGTGTAACCATTATTTTTGGAAAATGACAGGTGTCATTTTAAACAGGCCAGGGGAGAATGTAACAAGGTGTATTTTTCGGGTAATCTGTGTTTTGAGATGTTCCCTAGCTTTCCTGTGTTTTTATCCATATTGTTTATGTAAGAGTGCTTTCCCCTTGACTTTGGCGGGAATTTGTACGTGTCTCGTGAATCTCGTTTTCATTTCGTTCAGTGCGTTGGTTGGTAGCCATTGAGAGAGGAAGGTCTCTCTGTTCAGAAGTTGTGATGTTTTTTACACTTTAACATGTTTCTTTTTGGTTGGAAACAGTTCATCTTTGTATAAGGTAACTATTGCAATGGCTGAAGTAATTTATTAAAGAATTATTCTTTGTTATTTTGGCTAAGTAATGTACATGTTTCATTTCGAAGATAAATCCAAGATGGCTACTACTTTCAACTTTTAATCCTAATTATGCTATCTTTTACTTATCTCAACTAATTTGCATGTGTATAATAATTAATGCATTGTTCTTCACAGCAGCACTCGGTGAGATTCATTTGTGTGGATTTGTGTGGATGATGGCGTATATCTTATTTGTGTAAAAGGGCTAAAGATCCTACAGATCTGTAAGTTGATATTTTATTGTCTATGAGAGTAATGTTTTATATATATTAGGTACTTTGATGAATTATTGAATTCTAATAACTTTTGCATTGTTACAACTAAGTGTAAGCACAGGGACCACTGTATCATTGAGTAATGGACTGCTATAATTAAGAACTATGAACTTAGCTATGAACTATGTTATTGATATAATTGGAGATGTATAAATAGCTGTGGATTTGAACCATGAGTTAGTTTGGGTATTTTACCTACTCCAGGTAAAATGTATATTTATTATGAATGATATAAAAGAGAGATAACTCTTTATATGACTTATAAGAATCTCCAATCATTTGGTAAGGATTGTTACTATTTACTATTTCAGTGCCTACCTTGTTCACATGCTTATATGATTACGTAGACTGATGGTTGGTAACTTGGTTTACAAGATGTACCGGTATACTTTGTGAATATGTCAGATGAACTGTTGTAAATAATGTAAAGATTTGGTTTGTCAATAAACTACATATGATCGAACCTGAAGAGAAGATTTTGTATATATTGATACCCCTGAAGAGATATCCCAAAATTACATTAATAATAAATATTCACAATTACACATAAAACACTGAAAAAGCAGCACAAATATTTTCTTTTTAGTATTTGGCAAAGAAATAGGATTCCTTTTATTAATGTATATATATAAGATTTATCGTAAAAAAAAACTCAATAAAAAGCAATATTTATGATTGAATACTCATATTGTACTTCTGTAAAATTTAATGCTGTATTTGATAACACAAATAATCATCAGACACCCCCATCAATAATTTCCACACCATTAAGTACCTTTATATATCATTATAGGCTGCTTCATATATTTCTGCATATTCTGAATGATTTCGCCGCCTGAAATATTGGTACGAGTCTGACATTAGTAGAATTGCGTAGCCCTTTCTCAAGTAGTAAATTTGTGAGATTGTTATAATCTGCTGTCCAGTGGAATTCAAATGTCCTAGTACTGGGCATAACTTTTTTTAGACGCTTTATCCAACGTCAAAATGTGTTACAGCTAAAACCCTTCGCGCCATGTTAATTTCAACTATCTAGTTTATTATAATTACAACATATATTCTTTACTGAAATCAAAGAAGCATTAGTCTTTAATTGTTGAGTACAATTATTCTTTGTATACACATTATGTTCATAAAGTCATCACATGTTACATATATTTAACAATAACAAACTGCAAACACTAGATGATAAATGTTAAGTAATATACATGTCGATTAATATTTGAGAAAAATGGCATCCGCAAAGTCTTTAAATAAAATATCATGGGTTTTAGTAAGTGTTTTCATTAACAGTTCAAGCATGCATCTGAAGCAAAATCTCCTCTGAAAAAGGTGCAATGCTGAAAAACAAAACGTAAACTTAAGAACTTATAATTGATCCGAATATTTATGTGCAATAATGATGGTCTTGCAAATTTGATTTCTTTCTCGTCTCGTTCTTATGTTTTAAATACTTAATACAAAAAAAATGTTGCCACTTCCTTGTTCAGACGAAACATAAAATTGTATAATCAGTCTGATTTCTAGCATACGTTACTGCAAGGAATAGTGCCAGAGGATGTATTAAATCTATGGTATTATCACAAACTATATGATCACAACTCTGTTTTCACAGCCAAACGGATGTGCCAGACATTTCATATGTAACTAAATATTGAAATGTTTATTGACTTACCAGATAGCGTAATTGAAATCATAAAGCACAATGTTTATCGGGGATTTTTCAAAAGATCTTTCGTTATAAGTATCTAAGGGGTTTATCAAATTCACAATGAGGAATATTAGAATTTGTAGACATAACGGAGACTATGCACGACAAGACCACAGACACTTGGGGTTTGGAGCTCAAATCGCCTTTAAAATCCAAATAAAATGCATATTTGTCAATCCCAGCACATGTACTGATCATATATATCAAAAAAAACTTAATATAAGCCGTTTTGAAAAAAATTCATATTTCAACATCTATAATAATACACAAGATAAAAATGTTCGCCGGAAAACATCCGCACCCCTACCGTCATAATCACCATGTATTTTATTCCATTTCCAATATTTTCACATAATCCTTTGGTCCATCGACACAGAAGATATAATTCTTCACGATGATGGTCAAT
This sequence comes from Ruditapes philippinarum, assembly GCF_026571515.1. Classification (NCBI taxonomy): domain Eukaryota; kingdom Metazoa; phylum Mollusca; class Bivalvia; order Venerida; family Veneridae; genus Ruditapes; species Ruditapes philippinarum. The sequence goes on from NW_026856362.1 coordinate 101,928, forward strand.
TTTAAACTTCAACGGTAATATAAACAACGCAACAGCCGAAATAAACATCAATATTATCGCCGTTTTTTTTTTCAACGACAAAATGTTTCGATAAATTCAATGGACCAGACGGCTATGAACGAAGCTATCCGATTATGTGGCCCCAGCTTTGCCGTGTGCAAAATGCGCAGCACTTTTAAGTTTGGGAACCACATAATCGGATAGCTTCGTTCATAGCCGTCTGGTCCATTGAATTTATCGAAAGATTTTGTAGTTGAAAAAAAACGGCGATAATATTGATGTTTATTTCGGCTGTTGCGTTGTTTATATTACCGTTGAAGTTTAAAATTGACCATCATCGTGAAGAATTATATCTTCTGTGTCGATGGACCAAAGGATTATGTGAAAATATTGGAAATGGAATAAAATACATGGTGATTATGACGGTAGGGGTGCGGATTTTTTCCGGCGAACATTTTTATCTTGTGTATTATTATAGTTGTTGAAATATGATTTTTTTTCAAAACGGCATATATTAAGATTTTTTGATATATATGATCAGTACATGTCCTGGGATTGACAAATATGCATTTTATTTGGATTTTAAAGGCGTTTTGAGCTCCAAACCCCAAGTGTCTGTGGACAAGACGTATATTTTCAATGATAGGAAAATTTTCCTGTTTTAATATGTTTGTAATATGTTTTTGCAATAAAGTCGAACCAAATCTCAGACTTGTCATTGGAAACCAGAAGTAACACGCGGTTTGTTGTTGTTGTTGTTGTTTAGTTTAGTTTATTTTTTGGCTTTGTGACATATATTTTCATGTTATTAAGTCAATTACATTATTTCAGAAATTTCATATAATATTATAGGCATTATCTGAGTATATTTATGCAATAGTTTGGATAGATATAAAAATTAAAAAACATCTTTTATCAGAAATATTTTTATAATACATAAACTGTTTTCACCGTGGCATTATTTGATTTAACAAACGATACATGTACACAAATGTTTAGTTTAGATGTCATAGGCTTTAGACATAATTCATGTGCTAATTGCTGATATGATTATCATTGATTTTCATTTCATAAACGGTTTGATTTTAGCTGCCTGTATGTAAAAATACTTAATCGGGTGTAAATGTTCACGGATTTGTTTCAAATATGAAGTGTTTGTAGAGTTTTGTATAATCATTTTCCAAGTAGAATAGTATTAATGAAGTGCAATGAGGATAGTTAAGTGGCCTATTTTACCTATTGTTTCAGCATGATAATAAAAAACAATGCATTTATAGGGCAGTTTATTTGCTAACTTATGCAAATATATTTCCATAAAATGTCTTTCAATACAATTTATATCCGGCTCCATTCTTTGTTATGCCACAATTTCAATTTTATATTGAATATGTGGGACATAAAATATAACTTATTTAAAAAAAGTGCATAATGATGTCTTTATTTCCCATGATATTTCTTATTCTGTCAAACAGTGTCACTCGTCAAAGTCAGTATTACTTAACTGCCTTAAAACCATTAAAATTCCCTTAGGTTCCCTCGTACGCAGTGTCATTAAATTTTCATAAATGTTTCCAACCTAAACGAAACCACTGTCTATCAAGTATGAGAAGTCTGTTCCTTAAGAACGTTCAAAGAAATAATCGAAATTTTTATTACATTGTATTAGAATATGATAAATGATAAATGATAAATAATAATATGATGTATTAGATCTCTTTTTGTGAACGGATAACTCGAAAATGTTATTAACCATCCATGGGAAGAAAAGGTAAATAATTATATAATTAATCCAATAATCCAATACATTAACAATTAAACATTTTTTCCATTGTACCGTTTGCTTCCCGGGCGTCGTGACTGAGTGGTTAATGTTGTTACTGTCAACCATTTGTCCATCTGTTCAAATCCAATCGAGTAGAATTCCGACTAGCTTACAGAAAGTCGGTGGTTCTAATCAGGTGCTTCAATCAATATAGAATGATCTTGAAAGTGTGGATGTGACTTTACACTAAACAAACTAAATTTGAATGGTTAAGGTTGTTAATGTCGAACCATTTGCCCATCCCCGCTATTCGATCTAGTCGAAGAGGATTCCGACTAGCTTATGGAAAGTAGATGGTTCTATTCAGGTGCTTGAAAATACTTTAAATAATGCACGTGGGGCATCAGAGATCTTCTTCAACCAATAAGGAAGTATGACCTTTAGAATGTGACTTTACATTAAACATACTAAACATAATCAATATAGTGGCATGGCTTTCCCATCGGTCTAACGATAGCTGTTAAGCGTAAGGGACACCCTTTTGAAGGTTGCTCCATGTTCAAATATTTTCAAATTTTGACAACACTTAACACAAAGCTGTGATAGCTTCGCGGTTTTCACATGTTTATCTTTTGTTTTATTAAAATATTTATTACATAGCACGTGTCTCAAAAACATAGTGCTCCACATATGCATCTCTGTATACGTTAAAGCACTGCGCGCTTTCGACAATTAATTTAAGAAAATTTTTTTTAATGCATAAACACAATTTCACAAACGCAGAATTTGTCTTCTTTCAAAGTGCTTACTTCTATCTCATATACGTCAAAGGTTCTTAAAAGTTGGATCAGATCAATTACCTATAAATCGGTCACTACTTCAAAGATTTTATTTAAAAAAAACAATGTCCTAAATGATGCCATTGCAAAACTAGATAACGTGTCGGGAACAAATCAAGTTATATCTGTACTTCTTGAAATGTAACTAAAGATTGTACATCATCAAGTTTATAAAATACTGTCTGCAAAAAAGAGATAGAGACTATCCATAAAATTTAGATTGAAAGTTGAAATCCCTGGTGTAGCTTTAAGTTTATAGCATCCGATGTTAGCCAAAATCATAATTCCTGTTCCAGAGTCATAGACCTTAACTGTGTCGGTACGCAGTAAAGACAAACAAACTTAAAAAGCAGCACTTACCATTATTCCAGTATAAAGCATAAACGCATGATTTTTTTATACAAATCAAACCTTGAAACGATCTATGATTTTATACTCAAAGTGAACTACTGAATGCATATGACAACACTTTATATAATGATTGATATTTAATTCTACCATGAAATGACTACAATACTATATGTTGTAATTGATAACGAAAATCATTGTCAGACATCACAAACCATCAAGTATCTTAACACCGCTTAGTTTTATCATGATAGATCATTATAACTTTTCTGCATATTTTGAATGATATATTATTATGAATCTTACATTTAGTCAAATCGCAATAGCAAATTTGTGAGAGCGTCATATCTGCTGTTCCCGGGTTTCAAATTTTCTAGAACTGGTTTTGTATCTTCTTTTATCTGACGACAAAATGATAATAGCTGTAACACTCCTTAAAATGCTGATATCAAATCATTAATTTCTTCTTAACGATATCTTTCTGAAAATCTTTTTATAATTGTTGAATAAAATTATTCTTTATATAAACATTCTATTTATCTAGTCATCATGTACTATATTAAACAAGATGAGATTCAAAGGAGTATTAACATTAATTAACATAAACTTTGAACAATGTTTGATGAAACGTCATTCGAAGTTCTAGGACTACAAATACTATATTGAACATGATGTTAACTTTTGTTGTTGTTGTTGTTGTTGTTGTTATTGCTGTTCTTTCTTTTGTCTTTTTGTTGTTGTCGTTGTTTGTTTGCTTTCAAAATTAAAACAGTTTAAGCATGTAACTGAACAAAAACTACTATTGCTGAAAAAAGTCAAATAATACTGGAATATGTAAAATAAACGACAAATTCATGATCTGATCTTTATACGTATGTGCAATTCTGATGATGTTGCAAATTAAGTTTATCCGTCTCGTTCTTATGTTTTCAAATGCTATAAAGTATCGTATTTAACATAATACAATGAAAAGGTGTCCACCTTCCACGTTTCTTACGTGTACAGACGAAACTACATGATAAGTCTGGTTTATACCGTTCCTTACTGCCAGAAAAGAAGTGTCATGGGATGCATGTACCTTCAGGCTTACTGTATCACATGTAAAATACATTGTTATGTAACAATCTATTTTTGAAAAATAGTCAATTCTTCAATACAGCCGAAACATAACAACCAGACATTATATTTGTATGTATAGTCGAAATTTTATTGACCTTTTAAGGACAGTGTAATTGAAAATCATAAGGCAGACTGTGTATTAGAATTATATGATAGTAAAGTATCATAGGGGTTAAAATTTGTAGACACGAAGGTGGCTATGCACGACAGCATCCAAGAATGCACATTAAAACGATACATTATTATTTTTGTTATAAGAAGCGAAGACGAGTTTATTCCCTCCGAAAATCTCAAATACGCGTTTCTAAGCGATATTATTATAATAATAATTATCATTGCTTGAGGAATATAACTCTAAAGGATTATCTAGAAAGCACATTATAATAGTACATAAGTCAGACAAAACATCGGATTCACCTGTTTGAGATGGAAAAACAATGCATTATATTATACATACACCGGCCCTATTTTTTTGTAGATTAACTTGTGTTAATGATAGGAAGATGTTGCTGTTTCTGAAAAAAAATTTCGCAATATAAATTAATCAAACCTTAGGCCTGTCAAATGAAAAACTAGAAGTTGGTATTATGCTATTAACTGTTTGCTATGAGAGATATATTTTTGTTAAAAAATGAATTTAATTTATTTCAAAATTTTCATTTATTCACTACATGTAACAGTTTGGGTAGGAAAAAACTCAAACAATTATTTTATCAGAACATTTCCTACAGACAACATATAAACAGATGTTTTCCCTTTGACATTTTTTTTAATTGACAAATATATACATCTTGTCTTGGTTTATTAGTATTGTTATTATTGTTGTTGTTGATGCTGTCGTCGTCGTCGTCGTTGTTGTTGTTAGATGAGTATGTCAGTTCTTTTAAAGTTGATGCATGCATTTGTTTTAATAATAGATTCGTAAATATCATATAGAATTACAGAATAATTATCTGTAATCATCAATCTGTTAAAAATGTCAATCAATCACTCATTTAAATTATCTTAAGATGGGTGAAAAACATTTAAGTAATTTGTTAAAATCATAAGTTTGTGAAAAATGTAAATCAATCACTAATTTCAATTATCTATAGATAAAAAACATTTAAGATGTTTTAAACTTAAACGTGACGTAAAATTAAAATGCCATTAAGGAGACCTACCGCTTTCCTTTTCCTCCTTAGCTATTCGGGCCGATTGATCTGATAAGTCTAAACGTTAGATTATAAATATCATTTCAGTCACAGTAATCAATCAAACATCAAAATAATATTGTACAGATTGCTATTCTTTTTCATTCAGATTCTAATAGTATGAAAGTAATTGATAGTTTATTGCCGGATGTCTGACTGCTTCTCAATTAACTGAAGTTTCCATTTACTTCATGGTGGACTGGTGTATCAATAATTATCTTAATATGTGGTCATGTGAAGCCAAGTGTCTATCGTTTAGTCTAGATTATAGATTGGTTTACAATATTTGACTTGATTGAGACATATATGATTTTACTAAACGAATGTCTGAGGTGTATGATGATGAGGTGATTGATGATCTACATACAAACATTTCATTTAAAAAATGCCAAATATTGATTTTTCAGTGATTATAAGTTATATAAGTAAGCAATTGTTATTCAAGTTGTCTTACGATCTTGATTGAGCTGTTTCTAGACTTCAATAATAACGGTTCCAATGGTTGATCGGACTTTAATGGAAAGTGTATAGTACATTGAAGACATAACATATATGCGGAACATACTACGTCATTGAAGTTCTTGTAATATATAAAAAAAAAACATCCGTGATATGTTTAAAAGTGTGACTCTACAAATATTTGAAATTCTTACATAAATTAGGTTAAGCACCTAAAATTGAAAAAAAAACATCTGCTACGGATACTCGGAATTAAATTAATAATCGATTGTTCGTGCGATTCTTCAATTTCAGTGAAAGGTGTTTCAAAGTTTTTCATTTTGTGTCCATGTTGTACAATAAAATGATTATTCTTTAAACATACAGTGAGGTCTTGATCTCAATGTCGGCTCAGGCCTTCATCAAATGGTATACACATCTTGGAAATATATTTCCAATCTAGTCTAAGAACCTCAGTTGAGATCCTTTAAATTTCATTTGTGCTTGCAGCTGACATGTACTTTATCATACGTAGTGAATGTTATAGGTATACTACAATGTATATTGAAACATTTTGTTCTTCGCAAAATGAAATCTAAAACCAGATCCAATTAAAATAGAAAACAATAGTCCCTAAAGAACGCCCAAAATGACAAAATGCTGGCAGACTCGGTTTGATTGAGTCTGTTCATTGTTGGTTGCAAGCATTGTTGGTTGCAAGCAAGCTTTAAGCAGTGTTAAACATTTATACATTACAATGTCAAAACCAAATTTCTTAACTTTTCTTTTCGGCAGCGCTGAGCAAGTTTTATCTTGTTAAATGTTTAGATATGAAAATATCAAATGATAAATATCATGTAACACGATCGTCGATGTAAATTAACAAACGTATCTGTATCTAAATAACAGTGATTCAAATGGACGATTGTTAAATGCAAATGAAAAGTATTTTGATCATGTCAATAAAATTCCACTTCATAAACAACATCATTGGGTTGTCCTGGCATATATAATTCCTGCAGATTATAAACTATATTTAGTATCTAAGGGTACTGATATTTGTCAATTTCATAAGCGTATATCAAACTTCATTTGGTGGTCCTAGCATATATTATGCATGAAGTCAATAAGCAATTTTTAGGATTTAGGGGCGGGGGAACTGATATTTTTCAATTTCATTAGCGGATATCAAATATGACATTAATGGAAGAGTGGGCTGAATTGCATCGAAATTACGACAAATCATACAAATTCAATATTTAATAGAAGTCTCTCAAATACATTTTTTCACGCGGATTTTGTTCTGGCAGATATACATATATACAGATATTAACACATAGTTTACTTAGCTGACATCTGGTCTAACGAAGTGCACTTAATAAAGATTCCTTTTACTTAAAGTGCTTTTTCGGTCACGTTTTATACATTTTCATACTTCATAGACAAGTTGTGGTCACTATTAGACAGGAAACATTAATCTTTACTCATGACAAATTGCCTGTTTTCAGAAATCTATTGACAATTTATTATGGGAGACCTTAGGGAATAATCAAACCTTTCTGTAAGATTGTAAAGTACAATTGATTTGACAAATGACACCGTAGCGGACAGAATAACTAATACCCTGGGAAACAAAGACAACATTATCTTTTTCTGTACATGCTTTACATATAAATGACTAGCTCGAAGTCATTTTAAACTAATACAATATTATAAACACTCTCATATTTTGAAGGGTTGTGGTTCAATCTTTTGCGATTATATTAAAGATTGTCTTATTGTAATTGTATCATAGTTTGGGACCTTTCTATTGAAAATGTGTCAGAGTTAAATCGTATACATATACATGTACAGTGCGATAAGTGGAGTGCAGGTATAAGATACATGTACATGCACTCCAGAGCATGCCCATTGATTTGCGTTTATTAATTGTGACGGAAGGGAAAGCGACAGAAATATCATATTCAGATGCTCGTGAATTGGTTACTTTTTCCCGGGGTTTCATATTTTGACAACAGGGAACGTGTTTTTATCTTGACTATGATACAAAAGAGAAAGAACATCAAAACACTCCTATACTGTGTCGATGTCACGTAAAACCCAAAACATACAAAATCAAAACGCTCGGCAATCTGATTTATACTCGGGGGTTACGCCCCCTCGTACAAATAAGATAGACTTGTGTTTCGATGCTCTTTCTCTTTCTAATTGTGCACCCCCTAGCGCAATTCATTGTCTATTTTGAGAGACAGACAAACGGACGGACCAAATTGAAACTCTATGATTGACCTTCTTTAAGCCTGTTGGATTGAATTGTTTTAATTTCTTCTTCTGTCTTACTTCGGGGGACACTTGTTGGTGACTTTCTTATTCTTCTGCCATCCTTTAAGGCATCGAGTACTTTTGTTATGGTCATCGGGCTGCATTTACATTTATGCGTTTATTTATTTCGTCTATCGCGTGACCATAACAATTGTTAGAATTTCAGGTGGTGGTGATTTGAATTACGCAGTTACGTCATATAGAAACACATAGAGGCTACGTGTGAGATTTGGCGAGCCTTAAACCGGGTTAAACAAATAAGCAACAGCATTACTACTGGCGGTTTCAAGGCAGTACTCCTCTTATTTACTATAAATGTATGCCTTGTGTATTGATATATGTTTCGTATGTTGACATGTACTGTGGTGTCCTTTCTTGTTAAGTTATAGTTAGCGATATGTATCCCCTTCCTTATACCCTAACCTAAGCCCTTTGAGTTCTTATTATTTCACGTATTAAATTGTTAATGTACATGTCCCCTCCTGTCCTTTCTCCGGTCTTGTGCCCTCTCCCGTTTTTGGTTCGGTACTTTCTGAGCAAGCTGCTTGTGTGGCTGCGTTTTGTCGGGTACTGCGTCATTGTTCTCGTTGTTCGCATTGTTTAAAATTCAGTCTGCAGCAAACTTACTGTAATAAAATAAAATAGTAACAAAATGATATTTTCATTATTACAATGCATTTAATACTAACCAGGGGAAATTTTAACAGTTTTACCTATTATTTTAAAGTTTTAGTCATCAGAAATAGACTCCCATGTGAGTTGTATTGAACATATATACAATGTATATTAAGACATTACAGGAAGAAAAATGTCCTTCTGAAAGAAATGCTAAGAATATAAGTTTGACAAAAGTCCCAAAACGACAATTTAAAGAATACATTGTGGAAACGAAGTCATCATCATTTATTTGTATGACTACTATATATCTAGCATAAGAAATAAAATCGAAAACATTAGTATTGACATTTACAGCCTATTTATGTAGTAGATGGTTTCCTTTCCGCCTCCGTGGTCGAGGGGTTAGAGTCGATGACTTCTAATCCAGTTACCTCTCTGGCGTGGGTTCGATCCCCGGGAGATGCTTTGGTAGTTTAGCGCGGAGGAAGGTAGTCTAGTACTGGTGTAACTCTCCAGGAACGATGGTTAGGAAACTACCCGCCTATATGACTGAAATACTGTTGAAAAAGGCGTAAAATGAAGCAAACAAACAAACCTTTCCGTCGCTGTAAATTAATTCTAAACTTATTACAATCAATGCTGATTGATGCTGGAAATAATATCACATTATGTTCACAACAATTTAGCGAGTGTTTCATCAAATACTTTGTTCCAAAAACAATCGGTTCTTTTCTTTTCTTAAATACACTGGAAAAGTTATCTGATCACACTATGGAAACACTTTGCGGACTGAATCGTGCTAAACTTACATCAAATACTAGAATAAAGTCGGTTTAATTTTATTTAGACATTTATGCAAGTCCATTGGTTCATTTATGTATGCTTGTTAAAATGCAAATTAAAGATTTAGTCAAAGATGCACCAGAGTTATGGTCTTTTGGTGTTGTTTTTTTATAAATGGTCTCTCGCTATTCATATTTTAAATTTCTTTTACCCTATGAACATATCCTATTTCTTTTTTAGCCGGCTGCAGATTATGCATTTTTAATGGTTGTCCGAATATGGCTTGGACAGTTACAATGATTAAATTCTATATTGTGCATACCAATAAGTCACAAAATCAGGAAATTACAAGTATTACGGTAAAAACACAAACTACCACAATCTTCCCACTCGAAATTGTGCAGTAATGGTTTGATTTCAATCAGTTTGTAGTGCATTATATAAAACAACTTAAGGGAAGCTATTAGAATAGGAATCTCCATGTTTCTACAAACATATTGACTGATCTGGCTTCTACTTTTGAAAAACATTATGGTTACGTTTGTTAGGTAGAAAAAAATAAACCAAAAAGCGTGCAGTTGAATGAGACTAAGATGCAATTACAGTTAGGAATGACAATAAATATACCCCAGGGAACATATTACGATAATTATTGAAATCGGTAAACACACTGGCTGCTGTGCATGAGAGTTAATATGTAAAGAAGATGCATATATGGAAATTACTATTATTACAAAAAGCTTTCTCCTGGAGTGAAACATGAATGAAACACATAATCGTTATGATTCAACAACAACAAAACTATTTATAAAATACCGTGACACTTTTAAAATCAAATTGCAATTGCTTAAAACAACTCTTTAAGCAAACATTTTGTTGGCTAAAAAGGCTGTTTCATTGTGTATCCGCATGCAATCACAATTTAACTTTTCTGCATGAAAAAGACAATTATCATAATGGCATTTGGTTTATTAGTGTATTAATATCATCGAAGATCACGTTTACCCCGCACCGCTGTGGGTTCTAATCCCGACAGAGACTTTGGGTTCCTCCATGTGATGCAGCTATCCAGCTAGCTACCGGAATGTCGGTGGTTCTTCTCAGGTATGCTGAAATAATTCACGGAAGAGCACTTAAGGTCTTCACCCGCCAGTAAAGCTTGAAAGTCGCCAAATCACATATACTGTGTCGGCGCGACATAAAACCCAAAGAAACAAAGATCATGTTAAAACGTTGTATATAGTATTAGCAGTCCATACTAAAGAACAATTGTGCTTGTGTTGCAAAATACCAAATAAATATAAGTACTATGAAAACCCTGCCTAAATTATATGCCATATTTTTGTGTAGAATATTTACAAATGAAACACATACATTGTTCTAAGATATTAACATGCACATTTCAAACGTACTTGAATTTGCAGGAATAGATGTAGTTTGCTTGTTGATTGGCATATTTGAAAATTGTATTTAGAAGCAATATATTTGATAAATCCTAGGAGAAGAAATTACATTATACATTTGAGAATATAATATTCTAAACCAGAAGGCTTATTGCTTCTAAAAGATGCTTCACAAAATTTCCATATAAATTAAGTGATTTTGAGATCCATCAACCCACTTCTCCATCCGTCAATTACTCTGTGCTTGATGTGGTACATACGTAGTATTTACTAGAGAAATGCAATGTAAATGGTACTCACGTATTGGTAATTTTTAACCCTCAATGGTAAACATTATGCCCTAATACCCTTAATCTAATATGTATTTTATTAAGGCGAATATAACCTAGCAATAACGTTATTATGAAAATACATTGTGATTAAAACAATTTTATCTTGTTAAGACAAAGTTTGTCTTGGGTAATCCATAATGAGGTTACTTTACTGTAAGTAGAATCATTCAGAGCAAGTTCTCGATACCAAATGCCGATTGGAAATAAACAACTCATAAATGTGCATTTGAAAACCTACAAATCCTGAGAAGTTTTTAGCATTAAAACAGCTTAACGTTCCAACAAATCACGTTTAATGACAGAACAATTGTAGCGCATTACGTAAGATGGTGTATGTGCTTGTTATTCATAGTCTATATTGTTTTTCTAATGCCAAAGAATTTAAATCCTCGTGATTTGAAAAAAAACACTAAAAAAACGGAACGATATAAATTGCAAGAACATTTCATTAATTGTGAGTAAAATTAAAATACATTTCTTTTAAATTAATTGTAGTATTATTATAGGTAAGTTACTTTGTTCTTAATTATTTTATTTTTCCATATGTACCTCTACAAAAAGTTCAATTAAGTTCATCAAAGGGAAAATTTGTTTATGTATATAATATATGTAATAAATTGAGTATAACACTTGAAAACTTAAATCTGTTTTTAGCTTGGCAATGTTATGTAAATATTTTTATTCAAGTGAAATTGTATATTAATAGGAAATTACCCTTATGTATGTACTATATCAATATTCAGAAAAAAAGAAAAAAAATACAAAATATAAAGGGAACACAACAGCATTATAAAATCAGATTACCACTTTAAAGATGTCAAAGGTGAACATCTTTAAGCGGGTAATTGACAAAAGGAGCCCGTATTATATGGAATAACTTTACTCAAAGGAATTGACAATGTCACGTTCATTAGAAACACTTAATGCATAAATGGTATTTTATGACATCGTTTTCCTCTAATTCTTTAAAAAAGAATAATTCAACACGAAATTAAAATTGTTTTATAAAATCTGAAGTTTTTGATAAAAAATTCAAAACTAATGCATTTTTTATTTATAGATACCGATAAAAATTACCAAGACTGTATATTTGAGTTTTACAAAAGTAAATGGCATACTATTGGTAACGTATATACCACAAGTCGTTATTTGTTGCCCAAGCAATCATTTAAATCATTATTCCGCTTCATTCCATATGGTTCCTGAAACTGTTTCACTTTATGTTTAAACAGACATTCCGAGAAACATATGTTTTAAGTTAAACAAAATTATAAACACGGGCTAAGAATTGACACAAGTGCAGGAGAAACCTAGACACGAGAAAACTATTGCTTTTAAAATCTGTTAAAAACTGAATATATTGGGATTTATTTATTTTTATTTTTTTGGGGGGGGGGGCGGAGTGTTTTTGTCTTGTGGTTAAGAGAATGTAAGGGTATGTCTTGATTTCTTTTTAAATGAATTAAGGCTTCATTGGCAATAAATTGTAATTAGGTATGACGTTATTTACCTGTAGCAACACATCACTTTTTGGGGGTTTTCTCAATGTTTACGATCATTAGTTATATATAGAATTCAAATCATATCTAAAATTAAACTTTATTATTCCTTTTCAAAAAGTTAAAATTGTCAGTGACGTAGCCACGGCATAAAATCGTATTGAAGATGAACTTGAAAATATTTTTGGTAATTTTGCTCCACTTTTTTATTACTCATTGCCGTTATTATTTTGTTATTTGTTCTATGCTTTTATTTAATCAGATTTAAGTTGATGTGGTTAAACATGGAATGATAAATTTCTATAACTACTTACAAATATACATATTTTTTAAGTGCATGAAATCATGTATAACAGCAAGTCGTCTTAAGGACATTTTATCAAATCCACCACTATAATGTTTCTTCCGAAATGTTCCCATTACTTGCCTGTATCAATTAGATGAAACAAGAGTTAGTAGAAGCATAAGGTTGGTCGTAAAATGTTTATTTCTATCATATTAATGGGTTCGCTACTAATTAACTATATTAACTGATTCTAAAAATTACATTACGTGATGTTTGGAGATCCTGATTATAATTTATGTGTTGTGTCAGCGACCTCCGCTCCCCCATTTAGCTAAAAAGCAAGCCTAAAAACATCTAATATAAGCACATGTTACGACCTTTAGAAATGTACAATTTATCTTTTTTATTAGAATAATGCATTTAATGTGATACAAGTATTAGTTTAGTCGAGTATTTTTGTATATAATTTAATATATGTTTATGACGTTATACGGCTTTTATTTAGATGCTAGGAGTATTAACCTCAAATGTATTGAGGATGTGCTGTTTCAAATCGGGAAAATGCCATCCGCTTTCTCGATAACGCCATTTATGCCTAAGAAAATAGGATGTCAGATAAAATATTGTGTTCATAGAAAAGGTCATATTTGTCCCTGTCATCTTAATTGAATAGATGTAAGATATACTATAGTGTACCAAAGAGTACTGCTTCCATTTGGAAATACCAAACGTATATTCGGCCACTTAAAACACAATATTGGCATCAAAAAGACAGTAACCGTCTTTGTTAAATCAGCAGTAAACACTTGTGTACTTAAAATTAAAGAAAAAAGGAAAGAAAATCGGAGGAGTCCACTGTTGTTTCTAGAACTAAAAGAAATTTTTAGGGAAAAATCAGGCCACCGTAGCACCATCAAAATCAGAAGTAGAACCCCGCAGAGACACTGTTTATGCCAATGATCAGCTTATGTTTCGCAAGAACATTGCACGAATTACCTTGACCTTACGTGAAATAATCTAAGAAAATGTCGATTAAAATGCCATGCCATTCAGCGAGCTTATTCATTTATTCTAATAAAGATAATTTGATAAAAGAATTATTAATATCTTATCAATTCGAATGATCAACGAGAATTTACAGACAGCTTTTCATTTGCATGACAGATATATTGAAGTAGAAATTAATATTCTTTTGGAATAATCAAAAGAAGTCCTTAAGGAGTGACGACTTACATATTATTATTAAAGCTCTAAAATAATTCTTGTCATCTTTTTTTCAAAAAGATCGTCTCTGTCTCTGTCATTGCACATAACAGCAATGAAATTCAGTTCGCTAGATTCTGTAAATTGTACATAGGTATGTATGACGTCTTACCAAACATGACTGGATGGGAAAATATGTAGATTAAAGCCCTCATGACTATGTCTATGTCAGTACAAAGTCCTAAAAATGATAATTGGATATTTAAAATATTTGAATTTTATCTATAACGTTGTTTGGATTGTACGATGTTTCATTTAATGTTTTGTTTCCTATTTATAAAGCTTAATATAAACGTTTGCTGCTAATTTATTGCCCCCGTATTTAATCATTGTATAATTATGCGTTTTTATACGGTCATTGATCAGTTACCACACTTTCAGTACTGCTTTTGTTTGACACGCTATCCATTTTGTTTTGTATGTATTCGTCAGTGCATGGAGGCTATTCATTTTCAAATTAAAAGTGACATTATGCCAACCAGGGCAATATATAGGGCATGTACAGGTCAAAGTATAAGTACAATTTTGCCAAAATTGTTTTTAAAATAATAATTATAGTCTAGTTAAAGTGAATCATCAATAATTCACAGAAAATTATACAAATATGCTTCAGAATTATCGTTCATGTTTAATTGATAGAAGTAATGGAGCAGTATTTTTTATGTAGTTGTATATTTATCCTTATCATTTTGTTTTCAATAATTGGTCAATTTAATAACTCAATTATAAAAGTCAACTTCTTCAAATGCATTGCCAAATCAGTTCAAATCAACAACGAAATTATGAGCATAATGTCACTTTTAAACCGTTAACAGATAGTACTGTAGCCTTTTATTAACATTTTTCATACTTAATATCATACACATTAATATGTTATGATGATTAATTTTTGTTTGGTTTGTTTGTTGTTGTTTTATTTTATTGATTATATTTAAATGTAATTTTTAATTATTTCTATTTTACTTTCGTCATTCAGTAAAAACACCGTTCAGTGGTATGCCTTATTTTTATATATTCAATTATAATAATGCGTCATTACTGATCCTGAGTTCCATTGTTATATTGCGTAAACATTCTTTGATATGTGTTATTTGAATCTGGTATACATGTATACATGAGCATAACATTCTGTAATATCAATTGTTTTCAAACAAATATCCCACAAATCATAAATAATTGTTTTCTTGCTTTGATATATTTTGGGTGGGGTGGTGTTAAGGTGGTGCCAGCCAACAAAAAGACATTAAATAATGTTTAACGCGGCATAATTTAATTGGTTGCAGTCTTGCTCGAATTATGATTACATGATATTATGATATTACCACAGTCATCGCAACAAGAAACAATATAACATAATCTACAAAATACATTCGTACAATCATTTACATGTACCTAAAAGGTTTTAACTAAATAAGGAACCATATTTATGTCAAATTACAATAGTTTAGAAGAAATAAAATATTATTGTTTTTTATGTTAAAGCAGCTTTATGTACAGGGATATTATATGATAAATGAAGACAATCAGTCAGGCAAGCTTCATCAAGATTCTCAACAGGGACACATCAAAAAATGTTTTACCCCCCCCCCTCCCCTCCAAAAAAAATGAAGTATTTAGACCGCACTCACGTCTAATCATTAACTACAAATGAACCTCTATAAAGATTAGCATGAAAATGACACAATTTAAGAGCCTGTTATTTAATATTGATTTGTTTTGTTATATGTAGATGTCAAAGTTAAATAAGTTAGAAAATCTTTTAAAATAACAATAAACATACATTTGCCATATCTTTTCAACAAATCAAAGCTTAAGCATTTCCTCGATCTTATAAAAGGGTTACTGTATTAGGAACATCAATTTTCTTTAAACTTTCATTTCTGATTCATTGTTTTAGTTTATGTACACCAGTTTTGAACAGACAATCAAGTCAAATAATATAATTCGTTTACGTTTGTCTGGGTCTTGTTATATGTTATAATCTTTTTGAAAATGAATGGTATCAAGTAATACTGATGAGTGATATATATGAACATAATTTCAGTTACCGTATTTTCACTGTAAAATACCATTGTCCTCTGCAATGAATTATAGATACAGTTACGTACGTGTGTCTTCAAGACAGACTATTTAATGCTTAATTCATATCAAATACTAAAGAGCACCGCAACGGCAGGGTATTATACACCCAAATGTAGATTTCTTTAATTAATCAAAAATAATTTTTCAATTAGGGAAGAGACTCAAAAAGATGTCTGACAAAATGTTTTATCTTAATCATTCTTATCATACTAAATGACCTCCAGGGTGCACAGATAGTCAAGGTGCATGATTCATAAAACTATTAAAGAAGTGTTCTAGGCAATGCTAAGTGGCACGTGTAGAAACTCTGGACATCACAGGTTTCCACAAAAAGATGTTTTTGCCTGTACGTTTGTCTCCATTAAGTACGGAATATCAGGGGCAAGGCAAAATATTACCTTAGCATCATGAATGTTATTATTTGTATAAACATACATAATATCAGTTATGGTCCACAAAGTCATGCTGCATTCTGAATAATAGCATTTGTGTTCCACTGTATGTCTGTATAAATTCAGTGACCCTCCTGGACGGGGCCAGTATTGACTCAAGGAGCATTAATATTACCAGTTATGTCGTGTCGTGTTTCCATTTGTCCATTTTCTCCTTAATACCATTAATTGCTTCAAATATATTATCTTACTGTGAACATATATTAAATATATAAGAACCTAATGCTTTATGATATCTTGCTCTTGTAATTACCTTACCACAAACACATTTTTTTCTTATCAATTTATTTGGGATGCCGTAGTGAATGCATTTCTGTGATTGTTATCTTTTGCCTGAAGTTAATAATTCCGCCAAACTTTGAAGATTCGTTGAAAGCAAAAGAACGAGTGTCCTTACTGTAACTTACTGTAAATAAATCTTCCACAATTAGGAAATCTACGTTGGGAAATAAAGAGAAGTGTTAGTAGTGGAGAAACCTCATTAGACAACGAGTGATGTTAATCGTGTCAACATAAATCAAGAAACTGCTATATCTTGACCAGCAAGAGGGCAATTATGAAGATCGTTATCTCGTTCAGAACACTTCTGTTCGAATAATTTTCGTGAACCTCTTGGTACTTAGATACGTAATAGTACATTAGATGATGAACATGTTTATAATCCATTTCAGTTTCCTAACGACACTGCTGTAATGTTGGCTATAACATAAGTAGAATGAATTAAAAACCATTTTGGTATATAGGGAGGGTCTATAATTTAATCATACTTAGTTAACTACTGTTTCGAATCACTCGAGTAGTTGTTTGAAGAAAAATAACCTTATTATGAACACTTTATCATTCGCAAGCTTGATATGATTATTTAACAACTCATCAAGAAAAATTACGGTTAAACACAGAAAAGGTGTAGTTATGAGAACCCTTTGTTTCGTTTTCTCTACAAGAGATAAGACATGCAAAATAAACATCGGTATAACTACATTCACATATGTTGGATGATTGTGTAGATTATTTCAATATATAACAAATTATGTTCATACTAAATTGGGTTTTCTTTGCTTTCCCATTAAATACCTACTATTTATGAAAAAATGTCAATTTGAGCTTACAGTCACATTAATCTATTAACTTTTTCCCTTGAATTTAGTTGCGTTACTTTAATTGTGACTTACTTCATAAATTCCAATAAAAGTGTATGCTCTTTTCTTGAAATGCGCCAAAGTGTGACGTAAAAAAATCACAATCAGTAAATTTGTTTGAACATACGTTTCTGTTTTGGCAAAACATCAACAAAGAACGCCTCGCCTTTAGAAGCCGCAAGGATAACACTTCACAAAGCTGTCAATTCATTATACAGAGAAACATTGTGCCAAACATTGATTGATTTCTATAATGCAGATTAATCGAAAGTTTTCTCTATGTATATAGTCATATATATATATATTTTTTTTTTGCCAAACCAGAATAAACAATTTTGAGGAAATTGTTCAGATGACTGCCAAACATTGTGAACGGAAAACAAATAATTGGATATTTCTACGTCCAAGGGTCTTTATTTAGTCTTTTATTGCTCGAATATATCCAAAACAGAAATTGACCTAAATATTCTTATGATAAATTTTTTATCAAATTTCATTTCTGTATGTGTGACCTCTGCGAAGAAAATATACGGAACTGCAAGTAGTGGGATTTTTATTACAGTCGAAGTGACACAACTCTGTCAAAAATTGTTGGATCGTACACAAGACAGATCTTGACCTATATATTATAATAATAAATCTGTAAACCTTATTTCATGTCAGTGTGTGCAACCTCTGTGAAGAAACTGAACGGAGACTGTTGGTGGACGAAAAAACAGACAGACCGACAGACAATAGCAAGGTATATGCCCTCCCGTCTTTGAAGGTGCATAAATAACATAAAAGTAACGTATTATTATCTGGCTCGCTTTTCATTTAGTTTCAGGTTCAAATGTCTTTTTAAACGTTCCTTTGCATATAAAATATGTTTAGTTTAGTGTAAGATCGAAATATATTTCATCTCGTAAACACCAAAAGTTCATATTTCATTCGTGGCTGCGCCACTGTCAATTATACCTTTTAGTGCTCACTCAGTGAATATATATTCCGATCTTACACTGAACTAAACAAATATCCTCTATATATTGCTATTTACTAATGTTAAGAATTTTATGAAGACAACATTTTCATGAATAACAACTGTTATAAACAGCCTCCGGAATAAGTTTGCAAATACGGAATTTTCGCAAACTCAACTACCCTTTTTAATATAGTTTCAATACAAAAAGATAAATCAAACAGTAATTTGGATAAGAATAGACGATTATTGGCCGTTTATACAAAGATAGCGCTATAATTAAACGCTGGGTGAGCGTTCAAAGTGTGGCATCCCATGGGGTTTTTCAATTCTCCCACGGAGTTTTACGTGTCCCACTGGGACTTCAGTGGGGTTAAAACCCCATTTCTTAAAGTGGGAGAATAAAACCGTGGTAGTAAAAAGAATTTTTTTCTAAATTTTTTTACATGTGTTGAATATATAATACATATAATAAACTTATAAGTATTCGAGGAATATATTTAAAGAAATTTGCAATTCTCCCATTGGCTGAACTAACCCATTAAGTAAATGGGAGAAATCTCCCAAAATTAAAATGGTGCGAAAATCTCCCAACATAAAAATGGGAGAAATCTCCCATTACAGCGTAGCTGGAGAAATACCCCATTAGAGCGTAATGGGAGAATAACATAATGGGAGAATTCATCCATATTTTTTTTTGTTTTACATATCGGATCGGAAGTTTAACAGTAAAAGTTTTTCTGCATGTTAATATTCGGTTCAGACCTTTTTAAAATGAAAAATAGCTAATTATAACACAAATAAAGCAAAATTCAAACATTTGACCTTGAAGGTAAGATTTGTCTATGAGTCAAGGCCAAGTTCAGTCTGGTCGACTACTAGAAAGTCTTGTCCAAAGGGTAATGTGTCAAAAAATAACGAAAACAAATGCCAATTTCCCGGACGGTAACAGGAATGGGCAACATGATAACTAGATTGTTTTCTTCGAATGTGTTTTTGACGTTTGTCGCAGGAATTGATTGTATAAATATTTAATACTGCGTAAGGCGGTACTACGGATGGCGTACGGTTGCCTGCATTTATAAATAAGCATATTTTAAATTTATTAGAGTTGTTAAATTCTATACATTTTTTCTGATAACCTAGGTTTTTTTTGTATTTTTCAGCACTGCAATCTGTACTGGAAAAAACGAGGATACGATGAAAACAAAACCATCAACCATTAAACAACGAGCGTTGTAAATATTGTCAACATAAATCAACAAACTGTGACAGTCATGATTCCACTAGGTGTGTAATTAGTGAGAATAGCTTTCTCTTTAAGTACCCTTTTAAAAGACTTCCGTACAACCTCTC